>NW_019104178.1:546869-812956 GCF_001856785.1 Myzus persicae | reverse complement strand
CTCAGGCGATTTTTACCCCCCCGGTAAAAATTCTCGGGGGTACAAATCGCCGGTGACACCGGGAATATAATCGAATATTTAATGAAATTTGTTCATCTAGTTTTTGTTGAAATATGCTAAATTTAATTTTCCCAGCATTGAAGATGTTGATTGTTATTTTTATGGTTTCCCTCCACCCAAGTGCAATATAACAGTGGAATGGTCGCTCGATAGTTCTCCGATTTGATATTTTTAACTAGGTAGATTGGTTGGATTGCTAGTGAAGGTAATGAAGAAGTCGGATATATCGGGGTAGAGATTAGTATGGGATGCGATAAATAAAGACGAGGTGGTTATATATAATGTCATTGTAGAAACTTGACCTCTTGAGTTATATATCTACAGCCAAAAATGGTATGTTTGCCTCTGAAGTCCCCGCCAATAATAAATTAGTTTGTTTTAATGTTCTTAAGAATATTTGGAGTAGATAAGAAGTGATTTTTTGACTTAGGGGGCAGTTGACTATAATGAAATTGAGATTTGGATTTGACCGAGTATTATTTAGGTATATTGAAAGCTTGAAGATGATTATTTTATGCTGGTAAATGGTAATGCATGGTGTAGGTAGTTAAGTAGATGAAATTAATGTAGGAGAACCGGTATGTGTACTGTGTGTGTATTAAATTTTGTAACCTTGTATATGGAAATGTTTATTAGGTGTTCAGCGTGTTTCTGAGATGGCTATATCAATTTTTTTATCGTTAAGTAGGCACTTTAGTTTATGTTTTTTTTCTTTATTTAATCCATTGACGTTCCTAGAGACGGTAGAATTTTATTTTACCTAATTAACACTTGAATAGTTTAATGTTATGTATAAACAATGTAGTACATGTCAATATCATGTTATTTGTTTACAATTACAATAAAGATTTTTTTGATGAGCGATATTTTGTTTCTATGAGAATTTTGCAGGAGATATTTTACTAGAAATATTTTGACTTTATTCTAAGTACTGATTTTCCTGATTTTATGTAGGTAACGACTTACCACGAGTCAGTGATCAGTAGACAGTAATAGGTTGGAATTTATAAACAGGGTCCGTTTATTAAAGAAGTGATGTACCTCTATTGCCTATATATTACGCCGTGTAACATTTATGTTAAAATTCAAATAAACCGGACAAAAAAACATAGTCCATACTATAATCTATGATCCGTATATTATGATCGAGTGTTTGCAAGTAGGCTCAATCAGTGGCGGCGCGAACTTTTTCGACAGTGAGGCAAGAAAATGTTAGTTGCAGCACACACGACCCACCTTTTTATTTTCCCACACCCCCTATTATAATTCAATATCAAATTAGCCTTTCTAAAAATGAATCCAAGTTTCTGCTTGAGAGTTGAGACTGCAATAATAACGTTAATAACAGCCAAACACTGTATTACTAACAGAATGTGAAAACAAGTCACTAACACACAGTTGCGATTCATATTTATTAATACTAATCAGTTATTGGTCGTTTCTGGTTAACTGTTGAAAATACGTCTGAATGTCAGGTAAGCATTTGTTTTATTCATAAACCATGTTTATGTCTATACTCTATAGTCTGTACTCTATATGAATATGACTATTTATATATTTATTTATTTGATACGTTGTGTCACTCAATATTTTTCAGAACTGACTATCCACTATAGGTACTTAATCGGTACCCACCCACCATGCAACCCTTTTAGCTGTGAGACATTTGTCTCACAAAAACCCTCTCGCACCGCCACTGGGCTCAATCGCGGTATGCTTATAATCACCTTGGCCATGGTGTTGTGTTACTTTTATAAATTTAAGGATAATGATTCTTTATTGCATTCTAAAAATTGTCCATGGTTGTGCTCCATTTCTTTTATACTCAATTATTCTAAATAATAAAATTAATTTTAATACTTATATTAAAGACAAGAGATTGGATAAACTTAAAAATATGGCATCAAACAAAACCTTTTAATAGTATGTCTGGACGAACATTTAAATTGTATGTCAAACTGAGAAATTCGGTTAGGTTGAACTTGATATAAAACTGAATTCGAACTTTTTTTTTTCCGTTTGAACCGACAGCAGAGGAGGATCTGTGTGAACACTACTACTCCTCTGCTGCCATCGTTTATTAATGTTTAATAAACAACGTTAATACATGCACATCTTCACTTTAAAAATAAACATCGGCCTCAGCTATCCTTTCATCATGCTCCTTGCAGCTTAAAATATTGTCAACCATGTCATAAAAGGACTGAGTGGCGCGTTGGGAGGCAGACTGCAGCCGGTCGTTCTCGCTGGACGGGACATCAGAGGGGCCGCACAACAAATCCTGAACGTCTCCCGGAGTTATATTTCGGCTACCAACAAATATCTTCACTGGCACCCGAAGCGGATCCCAGTAAGCACAATCGAATATCGTGTGTTCCACAGTGTCCTCCGGATGTTGGCAGTACAGGCAGGCCGCATCAGGGGCGTGCTTCATTCTGTGTAGGTATAGTACCTGAAACATCCGTATCCCGTAAGAGCCTGTGTTACATGAAACGTGAGGTCCTTGGGACACCTTTTCGTCCATCTTATCAGGTCCGGAAGAATCGTGCGCGTCCAAGCTCCTCTAACGCCCCGACTCCATTTGTTCGACCAGGCAGTAAGCAGGATGTCTCGCTCTGCTCTCCGGATCTCATCCTTTGAATCAGCTCTGTCCTGGTCGTCAAGAGTTTGCTTCGGACTCTTTTGCATTCCGAGGCAAGAAGATCACCCGGAGGAGTTCCCGCCAGGAATAAGGCTGCCTCAGCCGAGACTGTGCGGTACGCCCTCGTGACTCTGAGAGCCGCAATCCTTTGTGCCCGAATCATAAGGTTTCGACAGATAGCGTACTTGCATGCTCTTTCCTAACCTAACCTAACCTAACCCCACGTTGGACAGACGTACAGCAGCCTGCTGTTCACCACAGACATTAGCAGCTTTCTCTTAGACTGTGAGGGTCCTCCAAGGTTGGGTATGAGCCGTCCTATAGCCAGCGCTGCCTGGGACGCCTTCCCCGAACCAGTAGTGAAGTGTCCACTGAATGTAAGGTGTGAGTCCAGATGGAGTCCCAGGTATCGCAACTTCCTTAGCAAAGGAACTGTGTGACCCCCTACCACGAACACCGGATCCCGATACGCCCACTTCTTAGTCAGCATGATGGCCTCTGTCTTGTGCCGTGCTAGTTGAAGTCCGAGGGCGCCCATCCAGCCATCAATAACGTCTAATGTGGGGTTGACCACCTCCTCCATGGTGTCTGAGGTCTCTCCGACTGCGAGTAGGGCTAGGCCATCTGCGAAGCCGACAAGCTGAACACCTTCCGGAACGTCCATCCTGAGAATTTCATCGTAGAATACATTCCATAATGTGGGGCCGAGGACCGACCACTGCGGGAATAGTCATCGAGGACCTCCTAGTCCACTACCTCATAGGGGCCACGGCCCGAGAAGGTTACATCAATGACCGAAGAAGACTCCCCTCTCTGGAAGGTAGGGTGGCTTCCGACGTTGTTGGTCCAGAGTCCAAGACTTGCGGCAAAGGATTCAAGAGCTTCTCCTTTACTATCATCTACACTAGAGCCCCAGTACGTGGACTTAGCATTAAAGTCACCAGCAACCAGGAGAGTTTCATTCTCTCTTTCCCCCTGTCGTATAGCTTGGTCAAGACCATCCAGGAATCCCTTGAAGGCCTCCAGGCGGTCCGCAGCAGAGTCGCCGTTGGGGGTCCAGTAGCAGCTGAATGCTCTAACATTCCCTAATCGGAGCCATGCAAAGCCCGGGCCAGAACCAGACTCCTCCGCCACAATGCTCGCAATGGTAGTCAGTTGCTATTGAGCACCTCCCGTCTGAACTAGATGCCTAGCTGGGGTAGTTACATGGGGATCTGTTGTGCTCACTGAGGATGAGGAGGCCAATGTCCATGTTCAGCATGGTTCGGGAAAGTAGATTTTGAGCAGCCCAGTCGGTGTGGAGGTTGATTTGCAAGCAGTGAATCATTGCTTCGAGAGTGTTCCATCTCCGCTGGCTTCCCGCCTAGACTGCGCTTGCGAATTGTGCCCAGCAGGTATCTTGAGCGCCTCCTTCCTGGCTTTGCACATACCTGAACCTGGCTTATGTTCAAAACGTTCAGTGCCTGCTCTCTCACACGCAACACATCGGTCTTCGTCCGCCAAACATACTTTAAGTTCGTGTCCTGGTTCTCCACAGCGTCTGCAATTCAACGATAGGTCGGGCCCGGAGCAATTATCACTCCGATGACCGAATCCGTGACATCTAAAGCACTTTTCGGGTTCAGGACGCCTAGGGCGAACGCGGCACATTGGCCATCCAATAGGGACGCGAGTTACAATAGCGGCAGAAGCTCTGGTCATTCTGGTGGTAGCAATTTGCTGGCCGGACCTGGTGGACCAAAGGCCAGTGATCTGAACTGCCTGTCGTTCGCAAATTGCAGCTTGGTCGTCTACGGATCCGGGTATTGCCACCCGCAATGCCGAAAGAACTTCACCCTCGGTCGTCACTGCGTCGAGGTCAACAATCTCAACAACAGTAAACTGGCTAAGCTGTGACACTCCACCGACCGCATCACCCAACCTGGTGGCTATGGCCGACGACAATTTCTGGGCTGCTACTACAGATCTCGCACCTTTGGCTAACTCAACCAGCAAGTGCCCATCCCTGGTTTTGCGCATACCAGTAACCTGAGCTCCCAGCTCAACCGAGTTCACCTCGCTGTTATTCCTCACTGCACGAACGGTGTCCGCGTACGACGAGCCGGCAGCCACCTTAACTAAAACTGCCGGAGGTTTAGCCCTGAACTTCGCCCGATTTTTAATCTTATGTCAAGGCGGAGTATAAAATATAAATCATTTTTTATTCGAAACGTATGTATGACATGTTCAAATTATTTTGGAGTAGTGCCTGTTTGGGTGTTCAAATAAATCATCGAATTTTCAACTTTTTGTTCAATTTTGAATTGTATATACGAGTTTTGAACTCAAAGCGAACACCTAAGTTCTGGTTGATTTTTCAAACATCGAACAATTCGATCAACCTCTATTAAAGTTTAAGTTGTTTATGATTAACATTTATTATGATATTATATTTAGGATAACGCAGTTAATATGACTTATTCCTGGTTATCAAAGGATTGAAAGCGTTATACGTTTTGCAAAACAATTAAGAATACTACAAATTTACAAAGAACTCACCACTACACCAAAAAACTAAAATAAGTAAAACAAATTAAAATAGTAATTTAGTTTAAAAAATAAGTTTATTTGGTAATGCAAAGATACATAAATATTAAATACATAATATATAAGTCAACAATCGATGAAAATAAATAACTTAAAAAGTTAAAACACATTTATTTTATTGGCTGCATCCGAATTGCGCACCAAAAAAATTAGTAGTTTTGGTCAACAACCGAATTGCGTGCGCAGTTTTTATATGACAGGGTGGAATGCGTGCGAGTATTTTTTGGTACAGGTCCGAATTGCATGAGTTAAAGTTTGAGTAGACGACCGGTTTTTTAATTTCAAATCAAACTCAAATACGACGTAAAGCTGTGGAAAAAGAAGATTATATTAGAGAAATTATGCGACAGTATGAAGATAAAATTATAACCCGTTTGGAGTTTATAGAAAAGTTAGCTTACAAAAACTTACCAGTTTAATTTTTTTTTTAATTGAATTTTTATATTTTTGACCTGTCTATTTTTGGCATTGCATTAACAATTTTTGATTAATTTTTTTTAGCTTTTTTTTTTATTGTGCTTTTTGAACTTAAAGATTTAATTGTCGATCCTGACTTTATTAACTTTTATTTATTGAATTAATACTATATTTTTGATCCCCTCTCCCCCATAAGCTCTAAAAAATAAAATTTAGTTGTAGGTATATTAGTATATAATTATTTTATTATTAAATTATTAAATTTTAAAATTAAAAATGTATTTATTTATTTTTCAAACAATGTGAATGAATCTTATATTAATATAATAAAAAAATATTTGTTATAAATATAAATAAATAAATATAAAATGGAGTGAGGGGGTGCACGCAACTTGGCTCAGTCGTGAATAAACTACGCACGCAACTCAACCTAGATAATGATTTTCGCACGCAATTCGGAAACACCGATTTTATGGTATTAATAATTCTTCGTTTCTTAGAAATGTATGATTATTCACACATTTACTCTAAGCAGCAAATTCCCGCATACCTGTAAATAAAAATATATATTAATATTACTTAACAGCTGATAATTCAGTAAATGTTTTTAATATAAATTATTCAGTAGTATATATAGTCATACTATACAGAATGATTGATCTCGATACTAAATTTAAGTACAGATCACAAACCATTAATTAACCTTTTAATGTTGTAAAAATATTTTTATTCTCTAATCATAACGTTGTAAAATATTTTTTTCAAACATTTCACAACCAATTCTATGAATAATTCTTGGTGTACTACTTTCATTAGATCTCTCAAAAAACTAACAATTCAATTTGATATTCGTGAATTCAAAATAAAACTAAAAATGAATTACTCTTAAGTATGATCGAAATGTTAGGATCAACTAATAATAAGTGTTATAAATTAAATGGCTTAATAAAGCAAACAATTTACAACGAATTTCAGATATTTATGGACACTCAAATATCCACAGTACAAAATTAAGAATAATAGTATTATACCACACAAGACAAGTAATATTATACTTACAATGTTTCTATTGGGCAAAACAGTGAAAGGTATGTATCAAATGAGTGTAGGATTGAAGCAACAACGCAGTCTTTTAAATGTTTACAATTACCATGGATTTGATCAGTTGTTGTACAGTTTTGATATAATTGACCACTCAAAACAAATATTAAACAGTAAACAAACAACATGAATTTGAAATTAATTATCAAATAAGACTGTCTGTACCAGTCACGGTTCACTCACCGTGTTCAATGATACTTGGTAAACTGTATTAGTTGCGTTCAATGTAATAGAACCACTCAACCATGCTAGTTCTTTGATATCGTGCAACGATGTAGAATTTGATTCCTCTTTTAAAATTTGGGAGGAATCTACCGGCAACAAATTACCTGGGGTATATCCTCGTCGACTTTGTGGTGGATAATTGTGAGCCGATTTAGGTGAAACTAAGATAATGTATAAAAAAATTTTTACCACATTTGAAGTATAAATATTTGTACAAAATACACCTAGTTTCAAAGATGAAAGAAAAATATCAAAACCAAGATTCAACTAGATTTATCATAGTTCTGTCATCACTCAGTTGCATTTTTACTTTTATAAATCCATTTTTCATATTTTATTTCGTTATTGGTTTAGTAATAATTAGATTTGTACAATATTTAAAACATTTGTTTTGTTTTATAATAAATTAATCATTCTTACGTTATTTAATTTCAATAGGTTGTTTTATTTCTACTGCTCATATACAGTTTGATCTCACAACAATAAGAAATATTTATTTACTATTAAGTAATCCTCCCCCTCCTTTACTATTCCAATAAATTATCATATGTAACTATGCAATAAAAGTGATGAAACAAAAACTATCAAATCACCTTAAGAACATAATAATATCATCGGATGACATACTCATCGAAAGACTATCATCTAAAAAATTAAGTTATTACAAATACTTGAATTTTTAGTCATTTATAATGAAACTTCGATTATGAAAAATTGAAAAACCCAAATTGTTTCAACAAATTTGGTTTACTTTCAACATTAAAATAGGTCTACAGATAACCATGACGAGGAATAACATATTTCACACATTTTATTACTAAATGACGAATGTCAGAGTAGATTTGCAGATTTACAAAAGTTTAAATAACATTTTTTACTTTTTAGTGAGCCATCTCCATAAACATAAAAAATGTAAACGAAGATCTTCAACTAGAATAAATTGATTTACGTAATATTCCTATTTAAAAAAAAAATATGAACTTATTCTGGAAATACTTAAATAGGTTCCTCGAAAACGATTACCCAAAACAAAAAAACATATTTCTAACATATTATATTATTATCCATGTTTGATAGCTCGTTATATGTATGCAAACAATAATTTTCCCTCCAGAAGTTGAATTTATCTAAAAGTCTGAGTTAAGTATCCAATGAAAAATTATAATTAGTTTTACATCTGGCAATCGGAAATTCGTGTGTTCTTATAATTGTTCACATATACCCGTAACATCATTAAATAAATAATTATAGTGGGGATGGTGAAGAATACATATTTCCACCACCCCCAAAATGAGTGGACATAAAATAATATACTTTAAAAGTTAATATGATATTAGTTTAAACCGATACCCGGTACCTACCAATAGATCTATCACTAAGTGGTTTGATTTTCTCTGGAGTCGTTGATGTAGTTGTATCATGAGGTGTGACAACAACTAAAGACGTTAGTGGAGTAACAAATGAATACTAAAAAACACAAACACATGTATTATATAAAATTAAAATAAACCGTATGCAGTTAAAAATAAATAATTAGAAACATTTACTTCTAGTGCTATTTCTAGTGCTCTAGCTTTTGTCGTAGAATTTTCGTTCTCGTTTAATTCATATTTATCCATCAGTTGTTGAATGTTCAAATAAGCCCATAATTTCATAGATGACCTGTTATCAATGTACAAAAAAGAAACCAATTAAATTGTCTGCGAAAGTAAGCTCAACAATAAAATTAATTACCTATTCTTCTTTTTTGTGGAACAGTCTCGGGAAGAACGATGGGGAAATCAAAACATGTGATAATAACAGGGTCTTTGAAATCCCCTTCAGTCGAATCGGCGTTCAAAGTTCCGTTAAAATCGGGCAATTTGCCATCTTTCAATTTTCCGGCCACTACGAATTCCGTACCTTCGAACAACAGGTTAAATAATTTTTTCGTCACAGTAACAATTTCGACCTATAAATATAAATTTATAACATTTGTATAATTTATTAGAACACGTACTAAAACACTGTATTTTACCTGATCGTCAATGTATTTTAAAGTGACGTTGGATAAAATGGACGACAATATTTCTTTATGAAAATTACGCAATTGTAACGACGCGTAATAACCTTCGTGAATGGCCCTTGCGAAACCGGCGTTGTAATATGATAGTGTTTTAAGGAAATCCATATCTGCCCCATCGCCAAATCCCAAACTAATTATCGGATACCTATAATAACAATCAATATTACCATTTTACCAAAGGTTGTGATAAATCATATTTGGGCAACCAGGTATTACTTAGCAATAAATATTATGAGAAATGTCGTGTAATTACATCATTGATTATACATCAACATTTAACACTCAACAGTTATCAACTCACTTCTCTACGTTAGTGTTCGAAACCAATTCAAGCAATTCAAAGGGTTCGGTAATCCCTGCGGTCGGCTCACCGTCGGTCAGAAACACAATTATAGGTTTTGGTGTGTTAACACGATCTTTGAAACGCTTTTCGCCCAATTTGGCGATCGAGTGTGCTTTGTTCAGGGCATCTTCCATATTTGTACTTAGTAACATAATACACATTTCCAACACTCAACACACATCATATTATATTCATATTATGCATTGTATTATAAATTTTAAAATGTCTTATTAGAATTTAAATTTTAAATATTGAAAGATAATTTTAAAAAATGTATTATTCCTATATCAGATCTTACTGCTATCCGGTGCCAAGTCCTGAATGAATTTCTTTGCATATTGTATGTTCTGCTCAGTTGCCGGAAAAACAAAACGGTTTTCTCCCAATGTATCCAAACTAAAATTATTGTTTGTCTTCAAGTTTCTACAGTTACAGTCCCAGAGGTTGGACATTTCTTGAGTAGCATTTATTGTCCAAACCTATTACATGAAAGTTTCGTTAGCAATAGATAAAAGTTATCGAGTCATATTTCTGATAAAAGAAAATCATGTGTTTAAACCTGAGCCGAAGTTGAAAAAAGTATCAATGAGAAAAAATATTCGGAATTGATTTGTGACAGAATTTGATTCATTGCTTCTTTCACTTGAGGTAATTTCTGTCCATCCATGGAGCTACTGACGTCGAGTACAAAAATGACGTGAGCCCTGGGTGGTTTCACTTCTGTTGGTTCAAAGAAATGAACAAAATATCCATCGTCGATCTAAAACTCATAATAATTCATGCGATTTAATTAAATAATGTACCTAATTTTTTTTTGTGGAAAATAAACTTAAATTAACAATAATAAGGTAAATTGTACATAATTTATTTCTTTAAACCTTAATTTTTAGTGCATTTATAATTGAATCGACATTGTATTTGTATTAGTAGTATATAATACATATAATCTATTTTTTTTTTAACATACGAGAACTTGATTTGGAGTTGATTTATGATCAACGTCATATTGAACTATGAATTGTCCTTTAACACCTAGTTCTGTATATGATATCTGATCCTCAATAGTTGGACTCCAGGTTATCGTCACTTTGTTGCCTGACTCATAGGTAATTTTTGCCAATTTTTTATCTGTAGCACATTTTGATTAATTAAAATAGTATCCAGGTACATAATACTCATGACTCATAAGTCATAAAAAAATGATAAATTATTACAAATTAGGTAGGTACAATGATTAAAGATTACGATAGACATAATTCATTGTAAGATGTTCTTAGTTATAAATTGTGTCATTAGTCATTACCTATTCAGAAGACTACAAAATTGATGAAAAAAAAATTATTTCATTGTTTCGTTTTTTTTATTAATTATAATTAGTTCTCTAATTAAAAATTTTTTTCATTGGGTGATCGATTTAAAATAATATATGGGTACCTCTCAAACGGTTAAATAATTTAAAAAATTACGTACTACTAATTGTAGTCTCAATTTCATTTGCTGTTTTTATGTCTGGCACTTCTAATTTTGTTATGTTTGAAGACTCTTCAATATCTACTATAACTTGCAAGTTTTGAACAACCTATAACGACAATATAATTTCAATAAAATATGAGGATTTCAATAGTTGTAATAAAAAATTGATATTTAAGTACTCACTTGTCCGGGTTGTAAGTTTATTATATTTTCATAAATTTCCAATTTCCTCTTTAACAATTGTTCGTAAGTGAGATTAAATGTAACTTTGCTTTCTGCTCCCACGTTTACAGAAACCGTAAACTTGCTTGAATCTCTTGCACTATGGATAAATCAATTAGATATTAGTTGTCAACATTAAGCTGAGAAGTTATTTTTAATTGTATGGTAGACCGTACGTACTTTTGCTCGATATGAGCTGCCGTCTGACCCAAGTTTACGGCAGCAATATATTCTTCTTTGGCCCCTTTTTTTTCTTTTACGTAAGCTTCGTACACTTTTTCGTTTATTTCCCTAAATCCAAAACAAGACCGATTAATTGCATTATATGATCCAAAAAATGTATAAAAGAACAAGTAACTAACATTAAAAACTTAGAAACAAATGCAGATTTTGGAAAAGTTACGTAGAACTGTACTTCATGGGAAGTATTTTTCTTGTTGGCCACACGACTCGATACAACAGTCTGTGCATATCTGTACTTGATTTTCGAATGGACGATGAAACTGTAAATGTCACCGCTTGTAGGCTGGACCTAAAATAAATATTAAATAATTTATCATTTCATTGTTTAATGTTTTGCTTAGATCAAGTACATTGACAACAAAAACAATTTAAGCTGCAGACCACTCAGTTTTCATCGTGTATTTCGTTCATCTTAAACGAAAAAAGTTGCTGTTATAAGGTATTGAACTGACTACCGTTTTGTGGTGAAAAACGCGTTTGTCAAAAATTAAATGAATTTAGAAATATATGCTAATTCAAATATTTTTTCCACCTGACAACACTTTTTAAAAATATTATTTATTTCAAAAGCATCTTAAAAATATTCTCTATGTAAATAATAATCAAACCAATTTTTCAAAATGTTATGAGCTATAAGCTATAGTACACTTGTACATAGGAAGGACAAATTAGTACAGAAAGTAACTTTTTGAAAGTACCTTTAACAGTTTAACTCTCTGGATTTGGTTTGATTTTATATGAATTCTATAAAGTTAAAGATATTTTTCCAATTAACATTGTTCGTTATATTTTTTTTTCATTATATCACATTGTTCATTGCATTCAAGTTTAGAGAGGACTTATGCTAAAAGCTATTAAATAATGAAACCTCCGAATTTTAATAAATTTAAATTATTAGGATATGTCTTTTCAAACATTATTTTAAAAGGATCTACGGCACAGAACTATAAACAGTTCAAGGTTTTGCACTTTTCCCTCTAAAATCAGTTAAGGAGCAATATGTATTGAGTGATAAAGATAATAGTATCAGAAAACTGGTATAAGTACATAGTTTAAATAACGCTGAAAACATTATGGAAGGCAGGATGTTATAATATCAATTATAGTGGTAAAATTAATTATGTAGGTATACTAATAAAACTTTTTGCAAATCATTTTTGGATGATAAACAACAAAATATTGTATACCAATCATTACTGAATGTAAAATTAGTTTTTCTATTAAATTACACTTTAATTGACATGATAATAGTAGGGCAGACACGTAGCTATCAGGGAATTGCATACTCTAAATTTACTCTGGCCTTAGTTGAATCAACCCTACCACTTAACTATGTTTTGATGAAAAAGTTTACTTACAGAATATAAATTGCAAGTACAATATTAAATATACATTAATAATAAAAATTAGACTAACAAAATATAAAACACGTTTGAAGAAATACAATTATAAAATATTGTCCTACCCTAGGAACATTTTCTAGCTACATGTTTGT
The DNA here is from genome assembly GCF_001856785.1 of Myzus persicae. Taxonomy (NCBI): domain Eukaryota; kingdom Metazoa; phylum Arthropoda; class Insecta; order Hemiptera; family Aphididae; genus Myzus; species Myzus persicae. Next base: position 800,085 of record NW_019104178.1, on the reverse strand, counting down.
AGTAGAGACTGATATTAATAATTCACTGATTATCACAAGTTGTCTTTAATCTTGAAGCATATTAATTAATTGTTATTACTTATTACATAATATTAAACGTATTTAAATAATCGTTATCGCAAGCTGTTTACGAAAAATATTCTATAGCAGCTGGTAGTTACTAATATCAACTCCTTACATCAAACACAAGCAAAACATTAGTAAATCGAAAAAAAAATTAACTTACGATTTCATCTGCACCGGACTGCTCTGCGGCTAACACCAATAACAACAGAGCACCTACCAAGGTGCAGGCATGCAACGCAGAGTACATCGAGGAGAGTAACATATAATATCGTTACGTTGGGCGTTTGACTTCGAATGTAGCGACCTGGTGACTATGTTATATTGTACTGTGTAAGCACAGAACACGCCACCGAACTCGATAGCTTGTCTTATCATGTAGCACATAATATTGTGCAGTTCAACATTAGGTGATCCAACACAGTTCAAACCTGCTTCCCCGAAATCTGCGTCGAAATCATGCATCTCAATTCAAAAATCCCAAATCTGTCAGCAAAATTCTGTTCTAAAACAGTATGGCCGCGGAAATTCGTTACATTGATTTCTAATATTTTTTCAATTGGCTGATCCGCTGCTGTGTTGTGGAATCACGATGAGTTATACTTATGCAACGCTATTGTTTAAACTTGCAGCTCACCTATATTTTTAAAGTTAAATTATGCATCCTGATTAAAATTCCGGTTTTTGGAATTTTTAAATACATTTGAAGACCACATATTCGAATACTTATTTTAAATTATATTTTTTTTTATCACTGAGGATGATCCAGTCATAATACAAACTTCTGTTTTTAAGTAGGATCTCCCTTTTTCACTTTGAATTTTGCAAATATTTGTTTTGATTATTTTGATGTACCTAAATCAAAATCTGAACGATTAGTTCTTAAGCTGCATAATATCATTATTTATACTGAGGATGTATAATGTCTCATATGTCTCTTGTAATGGCAGGTAATTAGGTATGGGGCTTAGATGATTTAAAAATGTTAGTAATTACTTTTGATCCATCATAATAATTAATTTATGATAATGGTCAAGTATAATAAATATAACATCTTATATAATTACATAAAGTTTATTTTTTATAAAACTATTATTTAAATTATTACCCTTAGTATTAATATTTTAATAATTCAAAAACTACTCGTTAAAATTTTGATTTTATAAACTTCAATAATAATAATAATATCTATTTTCAGTAGATTCATAAAATTGACTAAGTAATTCCCAAATTATTATAGAAATAATTCAGTTTAAGTATTGGGTGTTCGATCACCTAGTAACTTTAAGATAGGCTGTTATGATTACTGACTAATCCAGCCTGATTGTTAATTATTATTATTATTATTATTATTATTTATTATTATCGGCAGTCATAAATACGACTATACGATGACCATGAAATTGATATTTATATCATAACCGTGATATTTTATAATTCAAATCATACCATACCTTTGATACGCAAACATATTTGTGCAGTCAAAAATAAATTGCTACTACTAGCAGTCCTCGACCTTTGTCTACGAGATAATTATGCCTCGGTTTTCTTATAAAACACCAAATGTGTATAACAAAAATTATGTCGATAAAAATAACAGTATTATACCTACATACAGCTTGCTAAAATCAATATGCTCCAGGTAATATTAAGACCAAATTTTTATGGTTCGAGCTCTTCACCCGTATATTTTGACAATACGATTAATTCTACTATCGATGGTTGGACACCAGGCCAGCAAGAGAAACAATTCCACCAGGAACCTAACTCTTCTGATTCTGTTCAAAATTAAAATTACAATACATAATGCATAATATAAATTATTTGTATCCACGACAGCCCACCGGTTTGAAAGAAACAACGCAATTGACCCTGACATAATGCTGCCTACAATTGCAGCCGAAATTTAAAGGTTTGCTCTCAAACACGAGACGAGGCTAGATCACCATGTCAATTCATATGCCATCCAATTATTACTTATTAGATAACTTCAATGACATGAGACGTCTTAAGCGTCTGAAACTACACAATGTCTTAGCTTAAGATTTTAGATTAAGGTAGGAGCCACTTCATCGGAAGTGACTCCATTAACGTGTAAAGTATATATAATCTAATAAATCTATATCTAGTATGAAAAGCTATGAGCTAATATGAGCCCAAACGACGATAACAAGAAACTTGACATTTTCAAGGTGCCTTCGTACTGTCATGCAAGTGTGTACTAAGAAATTATTTTCCAATAATCGCATTTTAAAGAGCTTGCACAAGGAATTTGACGGTCGATGGAAATCAAACATTTTTATTTTGTCAAAGATTAAGTAAACAATACTAATAAAATAATAAAATAGTTTTAAAACAAAATAAAAATGTTGGATTTTCATCTTACCTATCTGGTTTTAGGAAATAAACAATTGTTTGGATAAATAATTATGTTTAATTGATAATACAAAGGTACATAAAATATAAGTCAATAATCAATAATAATAAATAACTTAAACACATTAAAAATATTAATAATTCTCTGCTTCCTAGAAAAATATGAACATTCACACATTTACATTTTACACTAAGCAGCAAATTCCTGCATACCTGTAAATAAAATAAAAATATTTATTATTATAAGATAAAAATGTAATTTAAGAGGGCGCCACACCCGCATGCGTTGTCTCCGTCTTACAAACGAGTAACATACCAAATTTACGCTCAGCAGTTCAAGTTTTATGCCGTTAGCTTAAAAATTAGAGTGAATTAACCTATTATGAAACTTGATGGTAAGAACTTTATCCGTGTTTTGTTGGAAGTTTTTTTTACGATACTTCAGTTTTTAAGCGAGGTATGCTTGTATAATAAATGTAAATTAAAAATGCTCATAACTCACTTAAAAACTGAATTATTGTAAAAAAACTTCCAACAAAACACAGATAAAGTTCTCACCATCAAGTTTCATAATAGGTTAATTCACTCTAATTTTTATGCTAACGGCATAAAACTTGAACTGCTGAGCGTAAATTTGGTATGTTACTCGTTTGTAAGACGGAGACAACGCATGCGGGTGTGGCGCCCTCTTAATACAATTTGGTATTTATAATGTACATTGTATGGAATATAATAATGAATGATGATTTATCACAATAATTTCTTTGTACAAATTATAAATCACAAATGTTTTTTTTTAAATTTTAATTTCAATAATCATATAGTACAATAAATAAATTTAAATTTATAAATATCTGACAAAAAACTTTAACTCGAAGCTATTAATGTAATTTGATTTTTCATTTTGTTTTATTGATCTAAAGCTCGGCTACTATGGCCATTTGCTGTTTGTAAGAGAGTAGCTTTTTTGGAACTCGTATTTGTATGTGTAGCAATAATTTTGTTGCTAAAAACCCGGGTGGTCACTCATGCGGGAGTTGGCAACGCCAGCCGGTGTGTACACTGTACAGTGTACACTCAGAGCGCGTACGTAACTGAATGTAGACTCCTTGCCACACCGTGCCATTAATTTTTATATACCAAAATAAACATTCCATACCATAAAACAATATTAAGCATATTGATAAATAATAAATTATCAAGACATATTTTCATATACCTTATGAAATTTACTTAACGTTCTTTTATACTATAATTAAAATATCTTTTCACTTAAGTGTGAAAAAAATGTTCAAAATAAAATTTAAAAGTACAATTATTATTAAGAGTATAATATTTACTATTTAAACTACTTAATAAACCGACAACCTTCAGATTGTGATCAATGCACACTCAAATGTCTATACTACAAAATGAATAATAATAGTATCATACAACACAAATAATATTGTACTTACAATGTTTCTATTGGGCAAAATAGTGAAAGGTATGTATCAAACGAGTTCAGGATTGATGCCACAACGCAGTCTTTTAAATGTTTACAATTACCATGGACTTGATCAGGTGTTGTACAGTTTTGATATGATTGACCACTCTAAACATATATTCAACAGTGAACGAACAACATAAATTTACAATTAATTATCAAACAAGACTGTCTATGCCAGTCACGGGTCTAGGACAATTCAGCACTGCTGTTTTGGCGAGAAGACATATCGGCGATGGCCATTTTGGCTCGGAGTTTTTTTTAAATCAAGAATAATGCTATAACTACTACTATTGTCTATTACTATTATGGAAAATAACCGTAATAAAATCGTATACTATGTGTTCTCCATCAAATTCTAGTGAGGAAATATTTTTACAAAGTGACAGTGGTCCGGGTCCTAATAGAAGAGGTATTAATTTTTGTTCCATAATATTCTATGTACTTTGATATTTTGGAGAATTCAAACGTTTGGTACATGGCTGGTACATTTAAAGTTGCACCTCCATTATTCAGTCGAGTTTATGTAATATTAGTTGATTATTTACATGGTATACAAGTACTGCCTACGGTTTATATTTTACTCCCTGATATGACCTAACCTAACCTTCATATGATCATATGTTTTTAATGTTAAAAAATTAAGGACAGACTATAAAACCTAAATCAATTTCATGTGATTTTAAACAAGCGGCTGTAAAATCAATAAAAAAAGGATTTCTTGATGTTAAAATATATGGGAGTTTATTTCATCTGTCGAAAAATATTAAAAAACAATTCGGTGTAGTTAATCTCATAACTCGATACAATAATGACGCTGATTCTTCTATATCAATTGAAATGATCATTTCATTAGCTTTTGTAAGATTAGAAGACTTTGATTTTTCAGTTTATTTATTGGGCTCAAAATCTTGATGAAGAATTAAGTAACTTATTAGAATGGTTCGAAGATAATTATATAGGCCGAACAAACGGTAATAGTCGGGGGAAAAGAAATGCTCGTCTCCCTCCAGAAATTAGGAATCTATTTGATAGAGTCTTACATTCTGAATATAGGACGAATAACCATGCTGAGGCAGCAAATATAAGATTAAATATTGAAATGGGAGTGTGCGGTCCAACGATTTGGACATTTATAAATTGCTTGAGAAGGGTTCAAAAATAGGAAGGTCCCTAAAAAATAAAAATAAATATAGTGACCTGAATTGTCGTTTATATAGCGCTTATAAGTAAGCGGGTATAATAGAAGAAATTTCATTGAGTATTAAAGGGAATCACACATCATATTTCTTTGAAATAAATTTCAATTTTATATCATTAACATTTTATTAAAATATTATGAGTTTATTTTTTTAAATTAATTTTACCTAATACCTACATTTTACCTATTTTCGCTATTATCATGTATGGGTTAACCATTTTGTTTTTAAAAACTGTAATATTGGAATAATGATATACTATTAATATAATATTATTTATTAAGTTTTTTTTTAATTGCATATTAATGCACTAGCAGCGCTTAGATACCACCACGCCGAAATAGCCTGTGCCGATATATCTTCGCGCCGAAATAGTCGTGCTGAAAAGTCCGATTCTCCCAGTCACGGCTCACTCACCGTGTTCAATGATACTTGGTAAACTGTATTAGTTGCGTTCAATGTAATAGAATCACTCAACCATGATAGTTCTTTGATATCGTGCAACGATGTAGAATTTGATTCCTCTGTTACAATTTGGGGAGAATCTACAGCCGAGGTCAACAGGAATTTATCTGTATCTGCAACGAAAGTTGACGTTATAGTTGTCAAAGGAGCCATTTCAGATGCAGCAATCAATGCATCTTCGGGAACCGACGAGTAAGGACCTGGGATCATAGCACTACTACCAGCTATAACAACAAATTATAATTATACAAATAACAATTTATGTTGGACAAAGATAATTGTAGATGAATAATTTTTAAGTAATTACCTTTTAACGAAACAGCTGAAAATCCTGGTGGGGCGGGATGTGAAGCAAAACTATTTGCCGCCATCATCGAGCCGGATGAACCTAAAATGATATTTTTCAAAATTTAAGTCAGTGGAATAATAAAATAATAAGTACAAGATAGCTAATGAGTAAATATTTTTACAAAACGCACCTAATTGAAAAAGTGGGCTGCTGGCCATTAGAGAACCTGAAACGAAAATATTTTAAAAATAAGTCTTTAGTTCTCTTTATAAAGAGTATTTGTTTTAATAGGTTTAAACTGGTATCTACCAAAATTATATCTATCGTTAAGCGGTTTGATTTTTTCTGGAGCCGCTGATGTAGTTGTATCATTAGGTTTGACAACAACTAAAGACGTTAGTGGAGTAACAAATGAATACTAAAAAACACAAACACATATATTATACATAATTAAAAGAAAACGTAAGCAGTTAAAAATATATAATTAGAAATACTTACTTCTAATGCTAGTTCTAGTGCTTTAGCTTTTGCCGTAGAATTTTCGTTCTTGTTTAATTCATATTTATCCATCAGTTGTTGAATGTTCAAATACGCCCATAATTTCTCCAGATGACCTGTTATCAATGTAAAAAAAAGAACCTAGTAAATTGTCTGCAAAAGTAAGCACAACAATAAAATTAATTACCTATTCTTCTTTTTTGCGGAACAGCATCGGGAGGAACGATGGGGAAATCGAAACATGTGATAATGACAGGGCCTTTGAAATCCCCTTCAGTCGAATCGGCGTTCAAAGTCCCGTTAAAATCGGGCAATTTGCCATCTTTCAATTTTCCGGCCACTACTAATTCCGTACCTTTGAACAACAGGTTGAATGATTTTTTCGTTACAGTAACATTGTCGACCTATAAATATAAATTTATAACATTTGTACAATTTATTGGAATACGTACTTGAACACTGCATTTTTACCTGATCGTCAATGTATTTGAAAGTGACGTTGGATAAAATGGGCGAAGATATTTCTTTATAAAAATTACGCAATTGTAAAGAGGCGTCTGAAGCTTCGTAGATGACCCTGGCGAAACCGGTGTTGTTCAATGAGAGTTTTTTAAGGAAATCAATATCCGCCCCTTCGCCAAATCCCAAACTAAAGATCGGATACCTAATAATAACAATTAATACTACTATTTTACCAAAGATTTTAAAAAATCGTATTTTTTCATCTCTCAGAGGATGACCAGTTATTAATATTAAGAAAAATGTCATGTACTACAGCATTGATTATACATTAACAGCTATCAACTCACTTCTCTTCGTTAGTGTTGGAAACATATTTAATCAATTCCTGGGGTTCGGTAATCCCTGTGGTCGGTTCACCATCGGTTAGAAACACAATAATAGGTTTTGGTGTGTTAGCACCATCTTTGAAGCGCGTTTCGCCCAATTTTGCGATCAAATGAGCTTTGGTCAGGGCATCCTCCATATTTGTACCTTGTGAAATAGTCCAGTTACAACAGTCCTCATATTACTTTTTACGTGGTTTTTAAAGTATCAATAGCGTACCCAGGAATTTAAATGGCGGGGTGTGGTAGGAGAGGGGGGGTGTTATAGTAACCGATAATACGTGTAATTGAAATTTGGTGGTAGTACCGTAGACACAATTAGGAAGATGTATAGGACAATGGGGTGGTGAATATAACTCCAACTTAACCCCCCCCCCCTTAGGCTCCCATCCATACAATATAGTGGTTTATCCTTATATCAAGTCTTACTGCTCTCCGATGTCAAGTCCTGAATGAATTTTTTGGCGGATTGAATGTTCTGTTCGGTTGCCGGAAAAACGAAACGGTTTTCTCCCAATGTCTCCAAACTAAAATTATTGTTCGTCTTCCAGTTACTACCGTTTTCGTCCCAACGATTCGATGTTTCTTGAGTAGCGTTTATTGTCCAAACCTGTTACACAAGAGTTTCATTGACAATAGTTAAAAGTTAATATTAAAAATTATATTCGTCAGTGCAAGAAAATTGCGCTTTTACTTGAGCAAAATCTGAGAAAAGTATCAACGTGAAAAAATCTTCAAAATGAATTTCTGAAAGAATTTGACCCATAGCTTCTTTCACTTGGGGTAATTTCTGTCCAACCATAGAACCACTAACGTCGAGTACAAATATGACGTGAGTCCTGAGTGGCTTCAAGTCCGTAGGTGCAAAGAAATGTACAAAATATCCATCGTCGATCTGTAAGTCGTAATGATTCAATTAATATACCTACATTTGTATTTGAATATCCTATTTATTATTGATAAACAATAATTTTCTTCAATACCCTCAAATTAAATGTGTATTCTGTATATTTGGTTTGTCTACGAGACTTGTATAATCAGTCATATTGACTTTAAAAGATCAATTATTTTTGGATTGTTAATTTTTCGTAAAAATATATGTTAGATCATTTAAATTATATTGGACTATTCAGAAAAATGTATTTAAAAATAATTATTACAAAACAAGACATTTTTCTTACAGCGGAAGAAGCACATAAGTCTAGTATATTGTATAACCCATGTTTTTGAATATAACAATTAATTTTCGTTCACTTATTTTACTGAAATTGGATTAAAATAAAGTGCATAAATAAAATGATTAATTATTATTAAAATGTTGAATTATTATTATTTTTAATTCAGTAATAAAATCGTATGGTTTTCAAATAATACGAAACCATATTACTACATAAATAAAAATAAGTTGTCAATAACTTGGTTTTTTACCCAATTTTTAAAGACTATCTACATTTACACCAAAATTGGCTATAAATATAATACAATTAATTCATTGGATAACTCAATTTTTTTTAATATGCCAGCGAGACTACATTTTATTTGAAAACCTTGTAAGTTAATAAAAAAATGTGTAATATAGGTATAAACATTTCCAATGATTCGTAAAAATACATTCTTTAATTTAATCTATTTTAAATAAAATACGTAAACAAAAATTACTTGAATTCAAAAACATAATATATGCTTTACATTACTAATGTACTAGTTCTACAACAAGAAATGTATTATACTTTATTAACAAATTATTAATAACATACAAGAACTTGGTTTGGTGCAGATTTATGATCTACGTCATATTGAACTATGAATTGGCCTTTAACACCACGATCCGTAAATGTTAACTGCTCTTTAACAGTTGGACTCCACGTTATCGTCGCTTTGTTGCCTGACTCATGGGAAATTTTCGCCAATTTGTTTTCTGAAATACATTTGTATGTTATTAGAATAGAATCTAGGTACAACATAATACTTGAATGAAAAAGATAAATCATTACGAAATAATAAGGTATAACAATGACTAAAATTATCATAGTTTATTATTAAATATTTAAATGGCTCATTGTAAAGTAACATTTATCGTATAAGACTAAAAAATTGATGAAAACAAAAACATATTTCAATAATTACATTTATTTCATTAACTTCATTACTCTACTGAACTTAATGTAGTTGAACTATCAATGTTGCTTGTTATTATATGTTACCTACTTAAAACTATAGATAGGCGATTTTTCACTATGCTATCGATTATATAAAATATATATGTACGTATCAAATGGTTAAATAATTATGTTTACGTACTACTAATTGTAGTCTCAATTTCATTTGCTGTTTTTATGTCTGGCACTTCCAATTTTGTTATGTTTGAAGACTCTTCAATATCTACTATAACTTGCAAGTTTTTAACAACCTATAACGACAATGTAATTACAATAAAATATGAAGATTTCAATAGTTGTAATAACACATTGGTATTTAAGTACTCACTTGTCCGGGTTGTAAGTTTATTATATTTTCATAAATTCCCAATTTCCTGTTTAACAATTGTTCGTAAGTGAGATTAAATGTAACTTTGCTTTCTGCTTCCACGTTTACAGAAACCGTAAACTTGTTTGAATCTCTTGCACTATGGATAAATCAATTAGATATTGGTTGTCAACATTAGGTTGAGAAGTTATTTTTAATTGTATGGTAGACCGTACTTACTTTTGCTCGACATGAGCTGCCGTCTGACCCGAGTTTACGGCAGCAATATATTCTTCTTTGGCCTCTTTCTTTTCTTTTACGTAAGCTTCGTAAACTTTTTCGTTTATTTCCCTAAATCCAAAACAAGACCGATTAATTGGATTATATGATCCAAAAAATATATAAAAGAACAAGTAACTAACATTAAAAACTTAGAAACAAATGCAGATTCTGGAAGAGTTACGTAGAACTGTACTTCATGGGAAGTGTTTTTCTTGTTGGCCACGCGACTCGACACAACAGTCTGTGCATATCTGTACTTAATTTTCGAATGGACGACAAAACTGTAAATGTCTCCGTTTGAAGCCAGGACCTAAAATCAACAATCAATTATTGATCAATTATTTCTTATAAGTTACAAATACATGTATGAGTGTGTACTACTTTTAATTCTCATGGTAAATTCGTTTTGTGTATAAGTGCAGCATTAATGATAAAATTATTTCAAACAATCTATACGTTTATGACAAAACAATAAAGAAATATTACAATTTTTTATTGACTACACAGTGATTTAACTATCATTTACACGAAAAGTATAGTAGCGTTTATAGTAGTATTTCTATCATAGTTTTAAGTCATTAAAACTCAAAAAGAAAAAAATTACTGTTTTACTTCTTTTTTATTGTTAAAGTGTTATAATTATTTAAAATGTTTACTTTTTTAATGCTGATCCACATTTTTAATTCCAAATTTCTAATTTAGAATAATTTAAAGAATTTCAAAATTCAAACTATAGAGTTCGAATTTTGAACTAAGTTTGAATTAATTATAGTTGGACAATATTATAGGAGGTATGTAAAATTACTTACAAAGTTAATCTTATTATAACTAAACATTAAAATTTCAGTTTTTATGTATTGATCGATATGACTTTAAAAAAAGTTAAGACTTTGTGTCAGTGTTTACTACTAAAATATTCACCCACTATGATATTATACTGTCAGCAATTATTTGGTAGCTAAACAATTTAATGTGTTGCTTAATACGAAAAAAAAATCATATCTGAATATAATACCTCATCAATTCGACATCAATTTTTTTACCTATTCAACTACTATTTTTTATAAGTCGTTTCAATAAAATAACAATAAATACCTGTATACTATTTAGGTATTGTTCACTAGCTACCTTATATCTACTGTAATATACCTATACTTTACAATTTGATTTTCATGTCGCATTATATTTGTGTATTATTGTTTCACAATCGCGTAAAATAATATACAGTAATATACAAATATGCATATAAGTCTAGCCAGTCTAGGTGATTCATTAATATACAATATACAAAAATTCACAATTTGTTGGTTGTTTAATATAGGATTGGTATAATCCAACTATATACAAGTTTAGTGAGCATATGTTTTCACGAATTAGTCAATGATTATATCTATATAGGACATGATGGTGACGATCCGGGGTGGACTGGCTAGGGTGGTGAGTGGGCGATCCCCGCCTGGGTCTGTGAAAATATAGGCTGCTTGAATAAATTGGGGCCGTATGTATTGGTGTTTTTAATAACAACTGTATTTTGAAGGTAAGGAATAAAATGAAAAAAGAGAGAAAATATCAACCTAAGTGTTAAACAAAAAAAAAACCATTTTTGAATTTCGTTATTATTATTATTATTTTATTTTATTTTAATTTGGGCTGAGTTTTCTGTTTTTCCTGGGACAATTTTTATTCTCAGTCCACCCCTGGCGATGATAGGTTGTATAAATAACAATGATATAATTCAATATCGAACAAATCCTACGATTACCTACACTTTTCTGTTTATGCACTTATGCTGTAGGCTTGTCAAACTCAAAGCATTAACTGGTCAAAAAATATTAAATATTTTACTATGCGGTCCGCACAAAAAATTGTATCCAAAAAAAGGATTTAATCATATTTACTGCTTACAATATTTATTCAATTACAGTGTATCAGAAGATATGACAGAAAAGTAACATAATGTATACCTCTCACTAACACAGTTGTGACACGAAAGGAGAATTGTATAATTTTTTTCTCAATTGATTGATCAGTATTTCTATCCTCGAACCATAAAAACTGAGATTGTAAGCACTACGTAGACACCTACTCACTGAGATGTGAGATGAAATTCAACAATGCAGTATAAAATGCGACAAAAAATAAAATCAATAGTTCACTCGAACCGTAAAAAAAATTAAAAATAATAAACAATTGAAACATAATAATAATATAATGTAGGTTCCTATTTTTAATGATCAGATAATATAGGTCACGCGCACACTCAGTTTCAAGTTCATTTTAATATACGTTGCGTATTAAAATTTTTTTCATAAAATTTGAACGACTACATTTGTTTTTTTCGGAAACTATTTTACATAGGTTATCAGCACAAAACACGACCAAAGCAAGTGTACCATATGAGTTGGACGGAAATTTTAATAAAACATAATTTGATTGTTTTCGTTCGGATGGAGCTAGTTTATGATATAGGTTAGGTTAGGTTAGGACGCAAGGACGAGGACTCTATATTATGTACATATTATATAGCTACAGAAGTATTATGCATATTATATGGATTCTGAATTACTATCAAATTGTTTTTTGTTCATCATCGATACGTCTTATCAATGACCTTCATTAAAACTATAACACAATATATGTAGATATATATTATGATAATAAATTATTGATCGAAATATACAAGGATTCAAGCTGCGTACGTGCTGCAACTCAGAATAATCAGCTTTCTTATTATGATGCACTACATTGTGTGCGTATATATTCATCACTACCTGCACCACCGAGTACTATAAAACATCCAATATTATATTTTTTTAATAATATTGTTAAAAGAAAAATTATCATTGACGTTTATCGTATGTTATGAGCTATATATAGAAACAAGCTCAGATTTAAAGGGGACCAAAGAGATACATATTTGATGACGTTTGTTTTATATGTTTAGAAATTGTTGTGTTCTTCCCATTGTTTTTTAATATTAAAACATTTCAAGAAACTATTCATACAATTAATGGAAATCGGGAAATATCGAGTGATATATAAATTATATAAGCGTTTTTATGTTTTTACATCTTATTAGCATTCTCTAATCACCTCAATTAAAGCATAAAAACATTATTGATTTGTTTATTTATATAATTGAACAGTCTTTAAGTATCCTAATTTTCCGATGATAAGATGGTTCTACATAACTGTAAATTTCTAAGATGACTCATATTAAAAATAAATACGTAACAAATATAACATAGGTAGCCAGAAGAAGTATATATTTTACCACCTATTTGTTTAAAATCAAAACAAAACTATGAGTAAATAATTTATAATACAGATTAAGAAATCCATAATATATTTAAGATACTCATTATTTCAGAAAACTTTTGAAAATATACAATACAAAATTGCTTTTACAAAATGTTAAGTGGTTAAGAAACAACATTTTGTGAAAAAAAGTTATACTTTTTATAGTTGACATTTTAAATGTCAACATATAGATTTTTAATTTCATATTCCTATTTTCTAAGCTTCATATTGTTGATCTGTAAAAATAAATTTTCAGTCAAGGAGCTTGTTAGTTATAACTTTATAAGTATTTAAAGTTTAATTCAACGAAGTAGTGAACCTATATTTTGCGGGGTGTCCACAGTCACTCACCCACTCAGCAATATTTAAATGGTAGGTACTTAGAACTCAAAAACTACTAATCCATAATTCGATTTTTATACATCAGAATACTCCAAAAAAACAGACTTCTTTGAAATAAGGTACAAAAAATGCATGTTGTCTTTAAAAAAAAGTAACGATGATGACGATAAAAAATGACTTTTTAACAACTTACCGTTTTAAAAAATGTATACATTTTCAAAAATGTAAATAGTTGTTGGTATAATTGATATAATGAGTGTCTTGCGTTAAAAATATCACCCAGTATACAATTTATATTAATATTGATGAAAGTCTGAACAAATCTCATAATAGAAACAAAAGTGATTTCGATTTTATTTTCACAAGTCGTTGTATTGACTTCCGTTTTCATTTTATAACATTATATAACTTATAATCACAGTAAAAATACCGTTACAGATTAGCTAATTTAATTGTAATATTTAAAGTGAATAGAAAAAATCTCAATGGTTGTACATTATATACTAAGTACGATCCGTTTCACTAGTCATTTAATTTAAGTGATACCCATGTTATTATTGTGTAAATATATAGTGTATACAGTAACTTGAATTCAAAGAGAGTGAGGGGATGCTTTTACGCCGATTCACTGTGGATAAATAGGACATAGTGTCTACCTATGTAGCGCTGTCCTGTTGAAACCACTAAGAATACCCAGTACTCGCCATCTCTTATAGTTTTAAAAACATCCTGAAAGGACAATATTCACAGGTATCTGTGATTACAGCCTGTCTGGATTCGTTTACGATTATGAATAGTTACACTTCCGCGTGTCTAGAAAGTTGTATGTCGTTTATTGTTAATAATATTGAAGTACAGCATATTATAGATTCTTATATCTATGTATTACACAATGATGAATATTATATAAGTTTTTAAACTTTCTTGACACATGTCATGCACATATAATATATCATGTATATAAGTACGAGTGTACGGCAGTACAACGTAATTGTTAATATAATATTTTATACATAGCCTGCAATGGGCACAGGTGTACTGCTGCCCGACTGATTCACCAAGCATAATATTTAGTTGTATTATGCATCTATTCAAATCCTAGATTTTTTTTTCCACCATTTAAGCAGATTGTTAATGTAGTAAAACTCTATTTTTTCTAATGGAGCCCCCTTTTCTACTATAAATTAATATGCACGTGATCTTTATCTTTTTGAAAACGTTGATGAATGTATATCAAAATTCGAACGACTGTACGAGTACCTCTTACCAGTTATTATACTTTTATACATAAAGTTATTATACTTTAAGTACTAAGAATAGCTGTCTTGAATAACGATGGTTTTACATACAATATATTATAATAGACGTCATATTTAATATTGTTCTTGCTATGGTTGGATCATTTTTTACAAATTATAAAATGTCAGTAAACTACAAACTATTAAATAGGACTAAATTTTCAAATTATCATAGTCCATTAGCCCCCATATATTATGGTAAACTTATTATCATGGATATGGTATAAGATATATAAATTAATATTGGTAGTATATGCGGTATTGGATATAGTGTATAGATAGGGTAATATCTTCATACTCCATAGCACCTACTTAAAGTTAATAACTCGGAAACTACTTGTGTAAATTATTTCAACTTGAGTGCGTCAAAGTTTAAAAAAAAATCATCCAGCTAACCACGGGTTTCAGTATAATGTTTTACATTTGAAAAACTAAGTTGGTACAGCTACAAGATACTCCTTCAATGGTACTACTAACCTAAGTGATTTTTACAATATGGTCATAAAGTATAATTGCTTAAAAACAACTACTAAAACTCAGAATCCGAATAAACGGATGGTTTGAGGATAAAACGGGTTGAACAATGAGTATAATTTATAGCTCGGTGAATCATACTGTATAGAGTGTCGGACGTGATGTAACTATGGTGTACCTATGCCTGTACATATTATAATGTACTGTCGAGATTAAGATACACATTCGAGTCTCGGTAACTCGGCCCTCGATAACTCGAATATTGTTGAAATGCTTTTAAGTTATGTTTGAGATATCAATAATATTCAAAAAATACGTACTAAGTTGAATTTATTTTTTATTTCCCACGAGATTCGAATTACCGAGACTCGACTGTATGTTTTCATTCGGTCCGATGATCGGAGCGTTGCTCGGTTGACCATTTTCATTTATCTTGTACTTGATAACAACATCAACAATTACGACAACTATACCTACCTACGCGTATGCACTAAATGAGTCCATATCTACGCGTCGTTTGGGGCCCCCGATTATCTTAATTTAGACGAAGTGCACTCCTTGATAATATAATAATATTATGAGCTCGTACGTGACGCTCTTTACGTACGCATATAATAAAATATACACGAAGGTACCAATACTATAATATTATAACATGAACGGTGGTGCACGAGCACGTTATAACATTATAAACTATTAAGAATATAATAATATACCAACAAAAAGTGCACCATAACTACGGCAGTACGGGATGAGCGATGATCGAAATTCGTGAGAGCGTAGTATATGATCATTATCATTATTGTTATTATTATTATTATTATTATTATTATTATTATTATTAGTTATGTATTTATGTGTGGCCGCGGCAAGCGAATATTGTGTTGTTGTTCTACGCGTGTACGTATACGGATGATTGGTGTATACGACTCACTCTTGTTTTTCGTAGACACGTCCGCAGTTAACGTCCATTAAATACGTATAAAACGATAATCGTGTCGTTCTGTTATTGTTACCTCTGTAGAAACGAAAACCCATTATCCCGAGTATCAAAAACGATGGTGTGGGCGACATTAAATTTTAAAAAAATGTCTGTAAGTAATAAATATTTAACTCTTTTATCAGATTTTCGGCGTCAGAGATGGACTAACCTTTTATAAATATATACATGTATGTATTGTACGTATTATAGTATACGGGTTATGCAGGTGGTCACGTATATTTTTAAAAATAAAAAAAGATACTTAAAATTATGGTTAGCTATGCGATAAAGTGTAAGACATAAATGGTAAATGGATTCTTATAATAGTTTCGTGTACAGATTTATGTCTGTATAAGACGCATTACTATTTACGACACTTAAAGTGCTTGAATATTATTTGATAAAATAAATGTATCAGTTATCAAAAACAAAAAAAATACCAACAGTATAACATAGAATAATGTTTATAATATAAACATATTGTTGTATACTTGTATAGTTGTATTGATAAAATATAAATATTTTATAATTTCTGTCAAACAATACACTACAATTTACAACTAAATGAATAATTTTGTTGATAAAAAAGCGTGGTTTTGTCACTACCTATAAATAGTAATTCACTACATCAAATCATAATTTGATTTCAAATAATACATCCGCCATCACTGGTATTAATTATTATATTTTATTTCATGTAATCAGTAGTAAAATAAATACATCCTATAACAGTTATACAGTCAATAAAAGAGGTAGGACCAAAGTAGGAACAACTGTAAAAATTAGAAATTACCCATGTTAAATCGAATAAGCTTTAAAAGTAAAATAGAATACATAAATAATAGATGTAATTTTATCCAACTTTTAACTTTATGTGGTGGGTTAACTATGCAGTACCTACTGATGTAGATAAATGAGCAAGACAAAAGCTTAATGAGGTACATATACAGGGTAGCTGGGTTGTGGGATTTGGATTAAGAATAAACATGACTGTAAAATTATTCACTAGGGAATTATGTATAATTACTTCAGACATTTTTCTGAGTACAATTTAAATTTTAATGATTATCTATTTTCTATACGAATTACAAACTATTGGTTTGTGTTAACATACAAAATATAATTACTATGGAATATGTGATGGATTTCTAAACACTCATAAATTATTTTATCTCTTAATTTTTTTAAATTAAATTAAGCTTATTGGATGATAAGTAAGTACAATCTTGTAACGAGTATGACGTATGTAATGTCTAATTTAAAGCGTGGAATTTGTTTCGTAAAGGCGATGATGAACCATCCAAAATGTCCTTTTTCTCTAAATATACTATATTGATACCAAATTCCAAACGCATAATATAAGCCTTAAGGCTGGTCGTTTTCTTTTATGTAATTCAATTATTATCGTAAAATAAAAAAATCTGAAGGAGGGTCCATACTATTGTCACCTGAGGTTAACCACATTTGTGAAAATTTTTCATGAAAATATCAAATATTCTTTAAAATTATTCAAATATTCTTTCCTTCCAAACGGACACTTACTAAAAACACTATTGGATATTTGGGTATATAATATACTGTTAGTTATTTATTCTCTTAATGATATTCTCAATCAAAATATTAATCGAATCAATTATTCATAATTATAAATGCGCAATAAGCTTTAATTATAGCACACAAGTAGGTATATAGAAAGGTAACGTAATTGTCGGTGGTATATAAAACTTATGGAAAGTACAACTTTATAAGCATATAATAACTTGACGGTAAACTTGATTTCATAAAATTAGATATAATATTATATACAAGTATTATAGCCGAGTGTATATATTATATAATGAATGTTAAATTTAGAAAAAAATAAACATTTAAAATTATCCGAAAATCGAAATTCGATCAATCGACATGGTGATATGTTGATATGCATTATATTAATTATGTTGCTTCTTGTTTGTATATTAATTTAAACATCGTACCTACACGTGGTGGGGCAGGAGGAGAAGGTGATCAAAATGTTGTATTACAAACCGTATGATATATAGTCACCAATTTTGTTACGAAAATTCTGATCACCTTGTGTATAGGATTTGCTCGTAGTCCTTCTAATTCGAAATAAAAAAAGCATAAAATTACAATACGTATAATTTATTATAATCAGTTCCATTTGTGTTTGACCAATCGATAAATTATTTTGCCAGCAAGGAATAACATATTCACTATTAAAATCTAATTAGACGACACCGTTTGTGTATATTTATGTACCAAAGGTTACGTAAGTGATTATACGGAAATATTTAATATATTACCTACGAATTGTTTTACCACTTTGGCGGTCAAACATAGCATATCAAACAAATTGTAAAATAAAAAAAAATAATTTAAAACCATTCAAAGTATTTTTTAAATGTACAATATATATTATATTATATGAACATCCGATTATCATCATGATAAAAAAAAATAGAAATATATGTTTATTAAACGTTGAGATCGGTGCCCATTATATTTTACTGTTTTGATAACTGTTCACTTTTACGATTCAATGTCTACCGATATTATTAATTCTGATGATGAAAAAACATTAGATTTAATTTGAATAAACATTGGAGTATTATACACTTAAACATAGCTAATCGTATTATTACCGATGTTTGCATTAAAAATTTATTGCAAAGACGTAAAATGGAAAATATTTACTCATTCTAAATTTCACTTTTCCGCCATATTATTATTACTATTTTTAATCACTGTTGCATTACAACTGACGCGTAGCATTTGTTATTATAATATTATAATCGAAAGCTGATTTTGTAATTACAGTTATTATTGACCAGTTTGTATGGGTATAATGGTATATTACATAGGTTTAATGGTATCTTTGCAGGAGTAACAGAAACTTAACAAAATCAATTGTCAATAATTATCTTATTTCATTTTTGTACTTACAAGTGATTGAGAACAATATACCTTATGCACTACCTTATACTACTTTATATGGTCTATGTTGAGAACCAATAAGACAACAATTGAGAAAACACATTTATATGCAAAACGTAACGACAATACATCACAACATAATACATAAATATACACTATGTATCTATAGTTACATCTACATAGGTAGGTAGACGGTTTTTATAAACGTATAAGGTACATTGGACGACATTATCTCGTTGGCATTTTAATAAATTTTGTATAGATAATTAATCTTTAAATACAAATTATTATATTATATTAGTTTCAACAATCGATTAAAAAAAAACCTTATCATACTTTTCCTTGAACCTTTTTCGTTTCCGCACAAACTTATAAATAAAAAAAACGCAAATCTAGACTAGTGACTTCTAATAGATCTTGACTCATTGACGTGTGTTATTAGGTCATGCCATAATATATATTTTAGTATATTATAATTTGAATAATTTGAATTAGGCACAACTGTCAAAAGGCTACACATCAAGCATCCGTGAAATAGGGAAACGTCTGTTTTTGGTTATACACAATAATTATACCTTAATATTATTTTGGTTTCATAACCGACACACTCAGATAGACAGGTGCCCAATATTCACCACAAATCGATGTCATCTTTAAAAATGTCACGGTTAATTCGAAAAACCGGAGGGATATTCGTCAGAGAGTTAAAAAAAAATAATAAAAAACTAAGTACGACCTAAGCCTAGAATATTATAACATCAACGATTTAAAAAAGAAACGTCGTAACTAATATTTTTGTATCATGTTGTATACAAACCGGCGGCGGCAAGGACGGCTTCGGAGGAGGTAAACCGTAACCGGACGGCTGCAGGACGTTGTCGGCGGTGTCCGCTATGTCGACGGTGTCGAGGGTGTTGTCCACAGTGACCGCTGTGGCGGCCGCGGAGGTGGACGCGATGGCATCGGCGGTGGACGCTATGGCATCGGCGGTGGACGCTATGATGGTGGCCACAGTGGTTTCGGCTACGACGGTTGTGTCAACGGCCGCAGCGCCGGCCCGGTTGGCGGCCAGCGCCAGCAGCAACGACAACAGAACGGCGGTGGCGGTGCACGCGCGAGTCGCTGACGACAAGGCGGACGGCGACGACATGTTGCTGCGCCGGGCGTAAAACTTCGAATGCTCTCGGAACGGACGCCGGACAGAGTCGGCCGTGGTTGGCGGCGTCGGTGGTGGAAGCGGTGCGGTGGGAAGTCAGTGGCGGGGGGACAGTGGCGACGGTAGACGAAACGACTCTGACTTACACCACACCATAATTTATTATGCGCCAAATAATAATAATATTATATTTATTTTATAAATTATGATTTACACGACTACAGTGAGCGGCATTGGCGTGATTTTATTATGGATGAAAAATAAATAACAACAATTTCGTCACCGCCACCCCGTGCGGGGACTTAATACGTCCTACGCTCTCGTCGTCGCCAAAAACGACAAAAACAATAATATTATAGTATACATTTATACGTATTGTTATTATATATTATATAAATATAATAATATTATATTAATAATAATATTAATAATATTATTATATATTATATAAGTATAATAATCATAAATTATGGTTAGGACTTAGGTTTGCATACACCTCGATTTGCCAGGCACTGTATTGGTTTTGAATATTGTATTGTCCAGAATAAAGTGTTCCGATGCAGCCAAAAATTGTCCAGGAATTAAACTCCAATAAATAATTATGTTAACATTTTGTTTTTACCCACTCGACAGTTATAATAGAAAAAACAGTATTGTTTTAATAAATGTTGAAATAATCGATTTGCAAATTACCTGATGAGTGATGACCGATGAATCTATTTAAAAATTATACTCGTACTTGATGACGTCAATAAATTATTGACGAATACGTTCATTGTTTTCCAACCAATCGCGAATTTGTTTAGTGTCATTGCAGTTATCGCTGATTTCTGATAATTTTATCAGTTACCAAATCATTCCGTTGAATTAGTTATTCCCCCCCAGAAATATTATACAACAAATAGCGTATACCTATACCGGTTTCTTCTTCTTTTTGTGAATCTTATAACTCTCTGAGAATTTTTTCACCAATACAACATCGGACCAGGTATCTCTGTGTGTGCCATTTCTCGTGTCTATTCCCCCATCTTCTTTGGTCCTTCTTCGACCACATTGATCGAACTTTTCCTTCCCTAAAGTCTCTTTCCGAGTGGTTTAAATTATTAACTATATTATTATTATTTTCACTATATTAACTATATTATTATACTGTATTACTCTCCCCTAATTTCAAAACGTGTCCAGACACACCGAGACAAACAGTCTTTTTCCTTTGATAAAACTGATCACGGGCGCCACATCAACCTTGTCGTATAGCTCTATTGTATTAGTCTTTTTTATATTTCTTCTAAATATTTTGATTTCAAACGTCCTCGACATTTTTTCAGCTTGTTTGGTTGTTTTTCACGTTTTTTAACCATTTGTTAAGGTTGGTTTTATTATTGTTATGTATAGTCTTACTTTGGTTTTTTTGGGAAATAATTTGAATCTAAAAAATTTTGTCAACGCGAAAAACGTTTTTCTGCCTTATATTGTATACTGATGCCTATCGTTTCGACCCGGCCATTTTTCGTACTTAAGGTATTTGACTTTTCCGTGCATTAACTTTTGGATTTAAATAAAATAACATATGAAGACCCTATATGGCTATATTATAGGTAAGTATGAAGTAACCAGTAGGTTGTAGGTATATAATAATATGTAATGTATAACATCAAAAATCGCACTGGCATCGACCCAAACGACAATGGAGGACCCAAAACGCTGACGCACCTTAGTCATACTTCAGATAATAATAATAAATTAATAATATTATATTATTATATGATTTTGATCTCATTAAAAGCATTTTTTTATACGTAAAAATAGTATTAATTGTGTCTAGTAAAGTATGACTTAATACAGAATACTTAGAACCTATTTAACTTTAGAAAATGCAAAATAACATTTTGAAAAATGAAATTTTTTTTAATATTTTTTTTTATTATTAATTTTAAACTATAATAGTTGTATAAATATTTAATGTTTAGATGAATATATTAGAATTTCGTGAGACGGTTTCTCGCAAAAAGTTGATCAATTAGACTCCAGTACTCCACGCATCTATAGACTTTAAAAACATATA
Organism: Myzus persicae; assembly: GCF_001856785.1. Classification (NCBI taxonomy): domain Eukaryota; kingdom Metazoa; phylum Arthropoda; class Insecta; order Hemiptera; family Aphididae; genus Myzus; species Myzus persicae. The sequence goes on along the minus strand of NW_019104178.1, from coordinate 777,562 downwards.
CATTATTAGCTACTCGTTTGAAATTCAATTTTTTATATGAAATTTCTAAGAAGCATATTTTATAATAAAATATATTATTTATTATAAATATGAAATTAAAAATGAATGCTATTCAAAAAAGTAAATTAAACTTAAAAATTCTTACGGTTGTCAGTTTGGTAGTTTTTATAATTTTGTCGATCCGAGCAAATTTATAAATAAAATCTTAAATTCCTCCGTTACACTTCACCTTAACAATAAAAATCATTAAAAAATATCACTAATTTTCTCAAAAATAATGTTTTATAATGACTTCAAATTATGTAAAAAAAATATATTCAAAAACTTCAATGCTTTTTGAGATAATTAGTGTAAATTGTAAAAATAATCACCCTGTAGGTATTGGTACGTTGTACGTAGTAATCGTAGTATGTACGTTGTACGAGTACGTTGGTATAAGTAATAATAATAATAACTATAATAACATTATTGTTAAATACGTGAGCTTGGCAAATAGAGGGGAAATAATATTTTTTTCTTTTCTAACTCATTATGCAATTCTTGAATTACTTAAAACCGGTTTCCTCTGAGAGGTTTTTCCGTTTACGTCACACGGTGAGTGTTAGATATTTTCGCCTGTATAGGCTTTAAGTATAATAAGTACTAAAGTAGGTACCGACAACGTATGGCTACGAAGCAGTGAAAACTCTGTACGGACAGCGATAAATATTATAATACATTTAATCATCGTAAGTGGACTTGGCATGCAATTATTTCATATTTTTTCTCGGTGGGGAAATCTGTGGACGATGCAACTAGATGCTAGAATATAGATTACTGATATATAATATCCTTTTAATAAAATATTGTCTAACGAAGAAGTGTACAGTGCCGCAACAGCCGGGGGTGCTAGGGGTGCAAAGAACCCCCGGGCCCCCTGTAAATCATAACAATGGGCCCCGTTGCCAGTGGCCGAACTATTTGGAAATTGTTTTCTTTTAAAATATTTATTTGTTATTTAAAAATAGAAATAGAAAATATTATTAACTTATGAGTATGTTTAACAGTTATCGCAACCCGCATCGCCAAGACACGCCATACAAGACGTCTTTTTTAGGTCTTCGGTGTATTTTATAGGTAGTGACATTTCCAAGAACAATTTATACATGTACAGAAAAATAATGGTTAGTCGTTGCCGGATAAATTGAGCAGGCATCGGCGGCGGCGGCGCGATAACGAAAGACCAGGGCCCAGGGGTACGCAATAAAATTGTGGTTTCAAGTGTACCTAGCGTCTTACGTTTTCTCATAATATTGAGTGTATAAACTAATGTAGGTACTTATAAGTTCTACAAAAATTAATTTAACATACTTGTAGTACTAATGCTTAATAGTAAAATGTATTACTTCAATCACAATAATATCATAAAGTATACCTTCTTACTAATGTATAGGCTGACAGATCGTCTCCGCTTATGGAATTGTTTTTCGTATACAATGATTATATATAATTTAATTCAAATTTCACACATCCATTACACTGACTATCTAGACAACTTATGTATAGTAGAGCATTACCCAATTACTGACTTTTTTTAAAAAATGACTCGAACTTCTTTGTTCCTTTCGTCGCGTCACTTCTGCACCTTGGTACATATAACTATCCTTCAAATCCTACTCCAGATTCCACTCGAAATTATCATCATAACCAAACCCTTTATTTTCCTCACTCTTGTGAAAATCTCTTCCTAAATATCTAACGCGCGGTCTAAAACGTCAATGATGCAGAAATTCACTGAAATAAGTACACAATTAAATAAATTCACGTTGGGTTCTATCTCTCTTCTCATATTATGTATTTAAATAAAAATGCTGTATATCTGTAGTCATACTTCCCTATTATGCGCAGGTATAGGCGTATAGCATTGATTGTTAATTTTGAGTATATTCTAATAAAATAAAAAATAAATAAAAAAAACTTAATTACAAAATGTTAGCAAAATTATATGACATTTTCTCTAAGATTAACTAAAATATGGTGGAGAATTAGACGAATAGTGATGCTGAGCTCCAAAAACTGAGAGTAAATGCTCCTGTGCCCCACCTCTATTTCCACTCATGATATTACTATTATACGTATATCAGCTGTGTCGTATAATCGTGATCTACTTATCATCGGCAGTGATTTATTTTTCCACTTATTTTACTTCCTTTGTTAACTGCAACGTCAGCCTATCATATCAGACACGTGCGCTGAAGTTTATCATATTTTAGAGGCCTTGAGGGCTTTTTCACCGCTGTCCCTTTGCCCTCGGCACACGCCATATATTATATCAAGTATAACTGAACATTATCAATCATTATTCATTATCGTCATATGATACGTGGCCTTATAATAATTGTATTATTAACGCCCACGACGTAATTATTTATATACGTAATATTATGACGGTAGTAATCATCGAGCACTGTAATTAGTAGTTATTACAACAATTCTTGTTATTTTCACACTAGGTTTTTCCGTGACGACGCCAGTATTTCCTACAACGTAAACAATGGCATTTACATAAATTTGTATGGTGGAAAAGGTAATCTGCAGCAGTTTAAAAAAACCTATAACCATGTATGAAAAAATTGACGTTTCAAGGTATTTATAATGCCTTTAAAAAAGGTTAATTGATCATTAAAGTGTAAGGAAAAATTAATTTTGTAGAGATTCCATCCCCTAAAATTAAATTCCCAGTTAAGCCTATGTTTAACCTAAATGACCCATTGATTGCCGAGTTTATAACACAACTGCCTATATGCCAATGACTATACCGCCAGCTGTACACTATAAATTAGAATAATAATTAATAAAATGTATACATATAATAAATACTCACATATTATAATAATATGACGGTAACTCATTACCTTGATATTGTACTCGCACGGCGCAACTATAGCGTCTTACTAAGTTAAATGTTGGGGTCCCGCATACTTGTGGAACTAATATTTGTATAAGTCCAGTGAATTGTATACATATATACTGGGGGAGGGTCCCGAGTGGTTTTTTTATACAATTTGTATAATATTTTAGCTACGCGTATTATAGTATACGATACAACAATATGTATTAAAAATAAATATTTTTTTATGCACTATTATATAATTTGTTACCTATTTTTTATGCATATGAACAAAATATTATACTTTTAAGCTTTTTCAAAAAAAAACATTTAAAAAAACTTCATTGATACTTTCTTTTTAATTAAAAAAACTATTTATTTTGAATCATGAAGATATAATAGATGAAAAACTCAGGGCAAACAGCGCAAACCTGCTATCATACTTCTGATGCGATATCCTAAAAAACGGTATACCATTGTACTACTGGTCAAGTTATTAAAAAAAATATACTAATTTATTTTAGTAAGCATTTTCAGTAAAGAGTAGCTCAGTAGAGAGTAAAGACCGGTCTTCGATCGTCTTTATAATAAGGGTTAGAATTATTAAGTCACCAAAAAGTAGGGTTAAGTTAGGGAACCCACTACCCAGTAGTCAGTTTCACCATGGATTATTTTTAATTAATAGTTTTGTTAGGTGGGCTGTAGCCCTCTCAGAATTTTAACCTTCGTTGCGCCTATGCCGACAGTTGCAGTGTAGGGAGGACTGGCGATTTCTATAAATTTCCTGGTCAACGCGGCAGACATAAACTTTTTTTTAATTATTCACCTACCTACTCAAAACATAATTATTTCATTTTTTTTTATCTTTAAAACTTAAGTCTTTCTAATTTTGTAGATTTTTTAATCCGGAGTTCGGAGAGACTTTGAAAAAATATAGTAATATATCACAATATCTTATGCCTCTTCCGACTCGGTTCGTCATAACCCTAAGCATAACACTCATAACGTCAGTTAACATACTCGTATTTCAAGTCACTGAGATACGCGGCACCACATCGCGGCCAAAGATCACAATCGACGCTAATACGATTGCGTGAGTACATATTATTTATACCTCAACAGCTGATAATAGGTGTATTATTATAATTAAATAACTTTGGCTGTCGGTTTTAAAAACAACCAATTATGTCATCGCCCGTGGTCGGCCGACAATGGACTTAAGATGTACGGCTTGTGTAGATTACTGTTCCCTGTACCATTGGCCTACGTGGCTCCGAATTGCACAGTTTGCCGCAGCAAAGGTAAGTATATCTTATTATAGATTATTGCAAAATAATAATTTTTATTCGAACAAAATGATGCAATCGTCTCTATTATAAGTATTCTATTATTAATAATATTTTTTTAATCTTGCACGTAGGTTCGCCTGTATACAAAAAAGTCTTCGTCAACAGTTTCATTCTGCAGCTATCGGAAGATAGCAACGGAGCATATTTTATCTATTACTCTGTAATCCTATGCGATATATCTATAATGCCAACATAAGAAAATTGTTTGTACTGCGGAATATTCGTGATAGTGATTTAATCGAAACGTGATCGTATAATATCGTATCGTTATTTTTCAGTTTAGAGACATGTATGTGTCGTATCTTAATGATTTTTCTGGGAGTGAAAAACGAATAATATTTTTCTATACATCTATACATTTATATTATCTATACAATAATCATAGAAATTATTGATTAAAGTGTATGCAAATTTTGAGTTAAAACTAGAAAATATTATAAACGTATAACTTGGTAAAATTCTTTATCAAAGTATTTATTTCCATAAAATACTATTACTACACTCGCGGATAAGAGCCACCTCAAGTTATAGATCAATTAACAGAAATATAAAGTCAAATTAAATCAATTATGTCAATTAATAATAATTGTTTATAATTTTAATAATCTACTTCTAAATCAATATAAGATAATAAGAGCAATTGTATTGTTATTGGTGGGTAACTAAAAAAATTGCTGTCTATTTGCTAGCAAAAATGTGATTTGATGTGTGATGAGTGATATCTCTGTTAATTCACAATTGCCATAACTCAAAAGACGAGTGATCTAGAGTAGTACATCAGGTACTGTATACTGTACAATATACCTACATGAGCAGCTACATAAACGTTTATTCAAAAGCTGTTTTCAGAACTTTTAATTTTTAAGTATACTTAGAGTATTTCTGAGCAGGACAATAAATGCATTGATATTACAATAAAAGTGTGTGACTTTTTAATAAATAAATTTTTTTTTTGTATCTGAAGACACTGACAAGTTTTCCACAAAACCGATATTCTTATTTTATTGTATGATTATACAAAACTATAAACTATTATATTTTACACACATGATGTAATTTTAAAAAAACATTTTGATTAATTTTAAGCTATTGACTGTTTATACCACGATACTATTCGTTCATACTTTAGTATTATACAGTTAATAAAAAATAAAAAATAAGAATAATAAATGATATAATGATATAAATGAATACACCATTAAAAAAATAGTTATATAATATTAATAATATAAGTTAGTACTGTTTCCAGCAAAAACTATCAATGTACCTACCGTTATACTAATAATAAAATAATTTAAATAAATTCCTTTAATATCATGAAATATTCCTATTTAGTAATAATACAGTAAAAAATATAGGAATTTCTCTTAAATAGCGTCAGCAATCTAAGAAATATATGAAATATGTAGTCTCAAAGTATAGTTAAACTTTTCAAAAATCAAATTTTGAACAAATTAATTATTAAAGAAAAAAATGGGGGTGAGTATGCCTGATAAATCATTTTGACACTTTGTATAAGTAAAATATACCTACTGTGATGAATAAATATGCCAAAAACACGAAAAGTCGGTAAATAAAAAATAATATAATATTTAGATTTAGCATGTTTTCACCTATACCTATACCTATACCTATACCTACCTATTTATTTCAATAGTTTTAAAAATGGATTTCTGAAAAATTCTTTAAATACACTTGGCTTAAAATTTGAAATATTAATAATGGTATTACAATAGATAATTAAATAGGTAGTTCACAATTAGGATTATTAAATATTGCTTACGTTCGATTAAATAAAAAAATCATTACCTTATATAGATTTTAGGTTAGGTATAGATAATTTAATTTTGATGACAATGAAAACTTCCATTATCATAATGTTAATATTGATGACGCAAACATTTATAAAGAAAACAAAGTGTGTAAAAACTATGCTGTTTGCTGATTCAACGTTTTATTGGAGTATAATAGACAATAGTTTATGATATACACATAACAATTAACGTTCGTGATTTGCATATAAATATCTTCATACGCTTCCCTCAATTTAATGCTCATAACTATTATTTAAATTGTTTGAGTTCCGATATTATAACAATTTATGAATTTTTTTTTTAAGGTAGCTTCTCATTTTCAATTGTAAGAGTTGGTAGAAATCGTTTGCAAAATTTGCTAAATGAAGATAAACATGGGCGGATAGGCCATTTTTGGCCTACCAGGCAATTTTAAAAAGGGGCCCCCATGAAAAAAAAGTTGCTCGCAAGTACAGTATTAGATGAATTATATTACCTACAATATCAAAACAAAACATTGAACGTGTATGATTTGTCTGTTATGGCAATATTAACATCTAGAAAATCTAGAAAATATATTATAACAACATCTATATTCTATTATCAATTGACAATTAAGTACATCTAATTATAAAAGTTTAGTGTTTAAGTTAGGCTTTTACACTTTAAAAACAATAATGTTGAAAATTATAAATGTAATAGACACATTAAAAAACACAATTTGTGTTTTAAAAATATTAAAAAATTTATTTGACAACCCCTACTTATTTTATACTGCTGATTGCTATTAAGTGTAAAAATTATACTAAGATACCTATAAAATATAGTTTCTTTTAGTTAATATTCTACATGAATACATGATTATATTATAATTATCATAATAATTAATAAGCACCTATATTATATATTTAGTGATGGGCGGCAACGAATAAAAACTAACGAATAATTATTCGATACCTAGTTTTTCCAAATAAGTTATTCGAATAATCCTTACGACAAATATTTGAATTATTATTCGAATATATTTTCAAAAGCAAATTCGATCTAGTAAGTACTTTTGGTAGATCAAAATTAAAAATCCTCCAGTACTTTTAAAATAATTGGGGGAAAAAAAGAAAATTTGTCAAAATTGTTTGGTAACCTTGGTTAAACTGTCTTCACTTCAATTGTATTTGATTAGTTTGAGTTTTTTTCCTACAAATGTCAATAAAAAATTATTTGTTCGGTTAAAAAGATAAAAATGTAATAGGTATATACTATATAAGTTTTTATTATAACTAAAATATTAACGATACATAGGAATGATTATTGTTTATAAGCATTTAAAGTTCAAATGTTGACAAAACCACAGTGTTAATTAATAATTTGTAGTTCAAAACTTAAAAAATATAAGATTATAATATAAAATAATATAATATTTCAAATTTGAAATTTCTTTTGTAATTATATAATATTAATGTGTCATTGCGTTACCATAAAAAAGGCCCCATTCCCAAAATACAAAGCGGGGCCCACCGGGAAATGCCCGGTAATCCGGTAGGCCTATCCGCCCATGAAGATAAATTAGAAACTTTTAATGCTTATGATTACCAATAAGAAAATATCCAATAATAATATAATACAGATGATGTGGAAGTAAAATAACTTCTTTAACTTTTAAGCCCTAATATTTAAGTATAAAACATGGAAATAATCCTAATGATTTGTATGGCAGTAATACATTAGGAGGTATGCATTACATAACTATAAGTATTTAATTATGAAATTAGAAATTTCGAACAAATGTATGGATTACAAATGTGTAGGTAGTAGGTACTGCATTTGTGACTTAAATATTTAATGAAATATGTGCAATGAAATAGTATTTTTGATAATTACCAATGTACCAAAGCACATAAATTGTTTTAATAAGAAGAAAAAGGTATTCGGTCCCTGCGGCATATGTAATATCGTAATAATATATATTATATATATAATATTATATGCATAATAAGTATAAGGCTTGAAATTTTAGGAGTTGTATACTTACTTATGAGTTTTCCATTAATTTATCAATAAACCTTTATCCCCGTTGTGTCCGTCCGTTAGAAATCAGTATACTTACATAGACAAATAGAAGTTTCAACTTACAACTGTTGACTTTTTAACTATTTATATACTTCCCATAATTACAAATTTACAAACGCACAATATTGTTTGTATTACGACTTTAAAACAAATCTACATTTCTGCCATTCAAAGTAAATTCATACTAGCCAATATTAAAAATCAAAATATGAGTATTTAATGTAGATCTATAATAATTATTAACCTTCAAAACCTATTAAAAAATTGGTACTAAAGTATATAAAATATGAAGGTTACCAATTATGTTTTAAGTTCTATATGGAATTATAGTTTATTGCGTGTATTAAAATAAGTCTAGTAATCGGGAATTTAACACGCTCGCAGAGTGATCTTTCCTAACTTGTTTTTTATAATTTCCTCACTCCTATAAGAATCTAAAAACTATTTTAAAATGTTCCCTCGATGGTTAAGATTATTGATTACTGATTAGTATATTGTATAATGTATATTATATAGATAATTTCTTTGAACACAATTTCTCTTACTCTCTGTTAAAAATGTTAACTGTAGTTACTTAATAATCAATAAATTCTACATGTATTATTGTAGGTACATGATTTTAAATTTAAGGGAGGCGACTGACAATAATAACAAAAAATAATAATTGAAAACATTTTGAATTTTTTTCGGTTTTTTCGAAAATATTCATTAACAGGATTGTTCCCGGATATTTCCAAGAGTGCAAACAGTATACAGACAAAAAGCTTTCCATCTTTCCACATATTAGATTTTTCTTTTTCGTGTACCTATACTTACCTAATAAAATGATTTTTAATAATATCGTAATAGCTGTATAATATAATTATAAGACAAATTTAATAAATTATAATTAATGTTACATATTTATCATGTGCAAAAAATGTTTGGTGCATATTTTGTCTATTTTGGTCCCTACAACTTTCGAGTCCCAATTTAATATGTAGGTATATTGTATATTATATACACTAATATACTTTTAAATCATATTATAATATACACATACGACTATCGGACCATTTAATATAAATTATAATGATTTTCTGCACGTGTAATACTGGTGCTCGACTGGAGCGCGCTGACTGATGGAGCCCGACGACCAAATCGTCCGTGAAAGGATACGATCGCAACAACGACGACGACAATCGAATAAAAACGCCAAACCGACGAGATTTCCAAACGTTTCCCATTGTGCGGCGCGACCGTGTTAAAGGTCGTTACGCGTTTCATACAATTTATCATCTCTTCAATTCAAAGCGGAATTAGGGACAATGATGCGATGTCCGCGTTCGCTGTTCAGTATAATATATGACGTAGGTGCACAGATATAATAATATAATATATACATGACAGTCAGTCACGAATCACGAGTCGCAGCGAGCGATACGTATAAATAATAATATATTAAATGCAATACATGTATAATAATGCGTCATTTTTCGGTCGACAATTCGACGAACGCCTCCAGAAACGACGACTTAATTATATTAATCGTCTACTGCAGCATGGCAATTTTTTTTCATTTTTAACCACCGACGCAGTACGACTAGAATTTTGGCCACTGCCGAGGTAGTAACCTACCTAGTACCTACTATTGTCTATTGTTTATGCTGCGTTGGCGTGGTGAACGACTCCTATATAAATTACCAGCTACCTATAGGCTATAGTCTAGTATAGGGCAATATTATAGCCTCAGCCCCCAGACTTTTAAGACATTATGAATTTGTACCATGTAGATACATAATGATGGTGCCGGGGGCCACTACCCTTCCCTAAAAACTAAACAGAGCAATGCTCCCCTCGGTATTTTATAATTTTAATAAGTAAAATATTATTGAAATTGCATCATAAGTTAGTAGGATCTTTATCCAAAAATGTTTGTTTTTAACAAAAAAAAAATGTTATTATAGGTACTTGATATTTATTAACATATTGCTTTCAATCTTTTTAGAGAATCTCCCTTTTCTATTCTGGAAAATTGTTTAGCAGATGACTTCTTTGAAAATGTTGATATACCAATCTAAATTTAAATTTAAACAAATATTTTTTGAGTTATTTAACTTTTAGTACGAAAGATAATAGACTTGAAAAATATGGGAGTTATGATTTTCTGAAAAGCATAACAATATTAAATCGATATTAACCATTAACATTTTATAATTAGTAAACATTTTTGGAATTGATATCTAGATTAGTAGGTACAAGATATATTACATCTTTTTTTCCATTTTTAAGAACTATAATATTATCCTCATTCCTTAGTACCTATATATTTGAAACATTAAAAAAACTAGGTATTTGTTTGAATTTTCATTTAGATATTAGATATATCAATATTTAAAATAAATTGTCTTCAACATTTACAGAAAAATAGTTTTCGTTAAATAAAGTTTTTATCAAAATCACAGTCTTGCTAAAAAAATCGAAGTATTTGAAAATCTAGTAAACCTATGTTTGTTGATACCTAAAATTTTCCCGAAATTCATTATACGACATAATGCGAGTGAGGGTGTTTGGTGAAAAATTCTAAAAGTAGTATAATTAATGTTTGTGACATAAGAGGTACCACATCTTGATGTAACTTGTTACATAATTGAGTTTTATATAGCTACCTACCTATAATACATTTAGAAATTATTAAGAACATTTAGCTCAGAAATTATGTTATTCTACAGATTTAGTAAATAAATTCCGTATTTCTGTGATTCTACTGATATGAAGTATCCCCCCCCCCCCCAAATTTTTTAAAAGTGTCCTAATTACTCCCATGAATTGTATCGTATGTTCGAGTCCAGTTTAATGGTTCCGAGACTCATTCGGTTAAGATTAAAAACCATCTTTTTCTTAAAAAAAATTTAAAAGCACATTAAATAACATTTCAAAAACACATTAAAAAATGTTTTTATCACGATTCATGAACAATTGTTATTTACTAAATTGATATTTGATAACACTATTATTAAACAGTTGGTCAATTAGAGAAAATGAGAGTTATGACTTATGAACAATGTAGATATATTTCAATGCAATACGTTATTATTAGCCTGTGATATGTTATGTTAATTAATAGACTATTAACATAATTACTTATTCATTATTCAACTGTCAATTATTAATTGATATTAGGTGTTTTTGACCTATATGGCTACATTAGTGTAATTAGTTCGAAGCTTAAGCCTTAAAATATAATTTATTACTGTGCTGATGTGGCAACTATATAGCAGGTATGTTTGTTTAAATAATTTGTGGTTGTGTGTACTATATTATTAGGTAAGAAAAGAATTATTTTGGAAGTTTTAATGGTACAAAATTATAAATGAATATACAACCATAAAAAAGTAGAAATTAAGTTGTTTTGAAGTGTGGACGGTCGAAATTTGAGGTTTGAAACACGTACATCATCAGTGTAATAGTGCGAATGAGCACTGAACAGGGTGTGTATTCGCAACTATTTATAGTAAAACGCTTTCTTTGGCCTGCCAAAAGAAAAAAAACAGAAAGCGCCGATATGTTTTGAATCAGATAATGTTAGTAGTAAGAATTTCATCTTTTTTTTACTTATCAAATTTATCTTTGAAATGAGTCTGGCAATTGGCCAACTATACCAAGGGAAAATTTATAGTGGTAGTAATATAGTATATTATAAAAAGCAATTAATAACAATAAAATGTGTTTTTTACATTGAACAATGTTATTGTCGCTTGTACAAATAACTACAACCACGGGAGTACAAGATATAAGTTAAACGTCCAAATTGTTAAGTCGTAATAATTGTAAGCAATCGCAAAAGATGAACAGTTCAATGAAAATTTCAAAAATAAAAGCAAGTCTATGTATTCCATTCACAGTACCTATAAACCACTGTGACCTATCTATATTCTATAGGTTATAAGTAGTGACCTATGAGTTATAACTTATAAATATTATAATATATAATATTAATATAGCCCTGAACGGCTAAACTCCTGGTAATGATTCGAAAATGTTTGCAAACAGTGACTGGATCCAGTGGATCCTACTGGATCTTTAATCTAATCTTGTACGAATGCAACCTATATAAGTGTTTAGATAGCTCCATGTACGTGTCATAATCTCTATCCCCACAAAAATGAACAAGAAATAAAAATATCTAATGCAACTACAGATATTTTAAGGTATATACTACTGACGCACTGTCAACATTGGTTTGAACTTTGAACTTGAGAGGAGTTAATTTTTTTTAAATAGTTTGTACTGTTCTTTTACTATAAATGCTATAGGTATGCTTAATATGCATTATCGCTTCAACGCAACGCAAATCGTTAGTAGGTAAGTACCTATATTTATCTCACCCCTAGTGCACAACCATAAAAAATAGTAATTTAATTGTTAACCAAATGGTGGTAAGTTTCCAAATGATTCGTGCCAATCACGGGCATGCAATTTTATTTAGGTTTCACAACGGAAACTTAAGAACTTTTTATACTAAACATTAGATACAATCTTAGAAATTATGAATGATATTTTATAAGACCTGCCAAAACTAAATGTACGAGCCATTATTTATATTATTGCAATTCTAGGCCTACGATATAACGGTCCCTTTAATTCGTACTTGCAGTGTAGTTGTTCGGTGGAATGTGGTTAATCGATTCAGCCAGTAAGGGTACCTATCATAAGTCTTAACTTGTCTATAGATTTAAAAAACCTATCGATTTTGCAAATTTGAAATTGTATCCTTAACACTGTATCCAACCTATATATAAATCGTTATTTGGTTAAATTTACTTAAGACATTATTGATTATATATAATATATATAGGTATTCAGTTAATCGGTTCAAGTGTATTACCAATTGGCAATTGCCGTTTGCCAATGAGTGTATATTGTATTGTTATATAAATTATATACTCAATGGTATTAGGTTCTATTAGAATTTAAAACTGATAATTATTCAAATTTTGAAAAAATAATTTATAAAAATCGACATAATACCTAAATATGATTATTTATATTTTAAACAAGGTGTAATAACCGACTTAACCTAGGTTAAAATTATTCTTTTAATCGATTTTTGTTTAGCTTAAGTTGACATATCATATCTTATGAACATAATTACAAATTAAAATAAACAATTTTATAATTTTCTACAACTTAATTCTAGACATATTTTTTGTATTAATTACACAAAACACTGGAAACAAATTCAATGAATCCTGAAAAGCCAATGTTAATCCAATATCGTGAATGATTGGTACTTGTTGTTCTGTTTACATGAAAAATATGTCTAGAATTAAGTAGACAACCCATGATTGAATTTCATAAGTTATAAAAGTTATCATTGTAATTATTGTTTTTACGTATTTGATTTTAAAATTTTTTTTAACTGGCTATACCTATTAGCCTATTAAATGGCTACCTATTAGCCACCTATTATGATAGCAAAGAACCAACAACTAATAGGCTGTTGTCAATAGAGGTTGATAAAATTAACCATAAATGCTATCTTTAGTTTTCAAGAAGACTCGTGACATAATTTTTATTGAAAACAGAATATATTTAATAATATAAGTTAAAACATGTTTTTTTGATTTTAATATTTAGATAAGCGGTAACCGATTTATTATTTTATAGATTAGATATCTAATATTTAATTTTTTAACTTATTGTACATGTAATACAATGTCTGCACTATAATTTCAAAAATTTAAACTTACCTTTATAACATCATTAATTGCCTATTTGTCTACAGTACTACGTATTTTAATCAACAATATTATATTATTCGATGAACATACATAACCCAAATAAATATTTTGTTATAATATGTAAATTTATTTTTAAAATATTAATGAAGTTAAGTGACGACCGGGATGACCCCAGGTAAAAGCTTGGTAAGTGGCGGAATAGATGGGAACGGCGCCAGGCAAATCTGGAATCGATGTCGAAAAATGTAATGCTGAGTGGCACCTGTATAATAATATACCGTGATTAATAATTACTAACCGGGTACAAGGCATTTACGCCGACGATAGTTGTTTAAATATTCTACATAATATAAACCTATACCAGGCGGACGGGAGGAGAGATTCGCGTTACATATACTACGTATTATAATAATTATTATAGTTGTTGAGCGGTAATCCGCGGCGATGATGTTTTTGCTTTTTATGGGCACCGGGCGGCCAACTACGTTTAGCGATGATGATAATAACAATAATTACATGTATATTGTATAGGTACGCAAACGAAACAGATTTTCCTCGTAACTTGATCGCCGTTTAATTACAAATATAATAAATTATTAATCCCGGTAATTGAACAGTAAATATCATTATTATTATTCCACACACGAACGCCGGCGCCCAGAAATCACTGCAGTTTAATCTTCACTTTAAATTCAACGATACAATCGCATTGTTCTTGACATTGACCAAACAGAAGACGAGCTTCCTCGCTGCGTTGTTGCTCCATAGACGACGATGCACAAACACTATTAATATAGTATTGTTATTATTAATGCGGTCTATATTTTTTTAACAGACGCCCACCAATAACACCATTGGCTGAAGATACTTCAAAATGTCGACCGACCACGTGTCAAGTTAAGACAGCTATGGTTAGGCGCATAATCAACACAAAAACCTTAGTCTTCAGTGCAACACAAAGTTTGAAGCGACCGAGTTCCACCCACAACAAAGCGTTGCGTTACACAAAAAAGTAATTTTTGTTCTATAATTCAAGAAGCTCAGAATACAGTGCAATAGAATTTACCGCGATTACGTCATAACCTACGTAAAAATCAAACGTTTGTGTTCAAGCAACATCAACATTTAAACCACTAGAAAACACATTTACATTTTCATGCAATGCACATCTCATTCTATAATATTCAAACCCAAGTATGGGTATACTGGCTAACTAGTTTATTAATGACAGCATACACATTTAAAAACTCAAAACACACCATGATACTATCTGTATGGTACAACAATATTTATTAACCAAAGAAAAAAATGGTTTAGAAAATGTAGTGGGGGGGTTTTACGAACTGTTAAAACATTATATTAATTTTCAATCGGTTCTTAATCATCGGAATATTCAACAAGCGTTTTATAACAATAAATTTAGAACCTCTAGGTTCATTTTATACAAATAAAAAATAGTTGTGTTCTTTTTCGTAATGATTATATTATATTCTATTAAAATTATAATTTTAAATACAAGTTAGCAACTGCTGTTTCTTGGGTATATTGATTAAAAAAATAATAATTATAATAAATTTAAAACACAAGTTAGCAACTGCGTACGTTGCGTATACTGATTAAAAAAATAATAATTATAAATTATAATAAATGATGTTTAATATTTTTAAATTGTTCAAATTATTTCTATTTTTATTAAAAATGTAGCATTTGTCTCAGTCAAAAAATACATCAATAAATTTATCTATACAAATTATAACATAAATTGAGCATATTTAAAATTGATTACAATAAAAAATATGCTCAATAAGCTAAATCTAAAAAATAGATTATGATCTTTCTTTTAATTTAACCAAATTGTAGTTAAATGTAATTTACCATTAAAATTAGATGAAAACATACAATGAACATAATTTGTCAATTGATTTAAAATGAATTGCCGAAATTGGAATAGAATTATTGCTTAAAACCGATATTATATATTATGATATATCTAATACAAATGAGTGTAAATAAAAACAATTTTAAACCAATGAATTGTTGAAATCCTTCAACCACGAATTATTTTTAGAGTTTATCAGAATATCATCAACTTAAAATAATTAAAAATAAAAGCCGAAACAATATATTGTTTAAATTTTTTATTATTTATTTTTTTTTTTTTGCGAGAATATTTGTCACACAGCACGTAAGTGCATCTTTCATAACGTACATATAAATATCCTTATTAACAGTATCAAGTTTGTATGTTACGGACTATATCCATTTTTTTTATCTGATTACAAATACAAAAAGTGGTTTTTCGCCATAACAAAAAAATCAAACTTACTGTAAAATAAAAATCGATTTAGACAACATACGAGTATGAATCTCCTATATGAAAATAATGAAATGGTAAAGATCTCGCAATTTATTTCCGCATGCGGTTTTCTTTCTAATATTAAAATTACAAATTAAAAAAAAAAATAAAAATAAACAAAAAAATTGTATGTACAAAAAATAAAATTACATTTATATTTTACAGGAGGTAATTTTCAGTTAAAACCTTAATTAAATAAAAAATCCAATGGCATAATTTAATATTATACTCCTGGAAAATTAAAATGTAATTTTAAAATTCATCATAATATATCAGTCTGTAAAGAAATATTTTTACGGTAAATTTTGTAAAGTTTTAGTAAAAATATAGGAATCTCTAATATAAAAATTAAAAATTTGAATCCAATATTTATTATTATTTTTTTTTGTTGAGACAAAACCAATTTTCTACAGTTTTTCTGTACAAAATTACTTTTTAATCTATAACTTAAAAATTAACTTATTTGTATTTACAAATTTTAAAATTAATATTTTCGAGGTACGAAAAGAAAAAAAAAGATTCTGATGTGAATCTGAAAGAGATCACTCGTCATCGTCTTCATCATCATCATCTTCGTCACTTTCATCTTTTACTGCCATCATTTGTTGCTGTTGCTGTTGTTGTGCAAGTATTTGTTGTTGTTGTTGTACCAACATTTGATGTTGTTGTTGTTGTTGTAACAAGGTAGGCTTGCCCTTGTTTTTGTACTCGGTCATTTCCTGTTGAGCAATTACAAAAATGAATATGGATATCCAAAAGTGATACTTAAATGTTCAATAAATTTTATTCAAATAATTACATACCCTTTCATATCTGGCTTTATCTTTTTCTGCCATTGCTTCATACTTCTGTTTCACTGTAATATCAGCATCAGACCATTTTTTGCCCAATTCTTTGGCTACATCGCCAACGCCATACTCTGGGTTCACAGCCTTAACTTTTCCACGTTCATCATTACAGAACCAGAAGAAAGCAGACCTTTAATAAGACAAAAAATGCATTGTTAACAAATATTTTATTACTTGCTTCTAAATATTAATAAAACACTAACAAGGAACGTTTTGGTGCATTAGGATCCTTGATTTGCTTCCTCTTTTTTCCACGCACTTTTTCACCCTTGGGTGGAATATAGCTCTGCATTTCAGTATCATATCTCAACTTGTCCTTGTCAGCCATCTCATGGAATCTTTTCTTTTCCTTCTCATTCATTGTCTACAAAAAAAAAAATGAATAAATATCAGAACAATACTACAATGTACTTATGTTATTTATTTTTAATGTATTGTTATTGTTTGTATTTAGATGAATGTGTAGAAATTAAAATTTAATGTTTTAATATGGAAAGGAAAATTGCATCAATATCCAATGTTAATCATATACATAATTTAAAATAATTGTTCACTAATAGCTAATTATTTAATTACTGTTTACATTATTATTAATGAATAATTGATTTAAAATTAGTTAATAGATTATCAAATTAAAGTGTCTGGCCTCTTGGACCTTTCCCCGCCACTATTTTATGGTCTAGAGCAAGCCAATTGATTTTTTGTGGAGCATTTCAAATACATACAACCCACGGGACACTGCAAAATTTAAAACTCAATAATATATTATTCTACGGTAGACAGAGCGGTGGCAGGCTTGCTAACAGGGGACAACCACATTTAAATTAACACGAATTTATACAGGAACACGACGTAAGGAGGACTCTCAAACCACAAATGCAGAACGCGATATGTGAGGAGAGAGAAAGGGGAACATGGCAACAGCAGCAGAATTCACAGCGCATTGCATTATAATAGAGATTCGTCGATATTATATAACTCCCAACCCTCTGCGTTTCTCCGCACCATCACCCTGCCATGGCCGATGTATCTTTGAAAAGAGCTTAATGTGCGAGAACCGAGTGCGCGCGTGTGTGCAGGCTGGCTATTACCCGTGCCACGAGGGTGCGGCGAACACAGGGTGATGTTTAGGGGGGAGGGGGTTAATTTTAATAATTGCGCCAGCGCTCTCAGTTTTAAACTCCGCCGCCATGTTATCCCCGCACCCTCCAGAAAACAACCCCAGCATTTTACACACAAAAAATCGATGGTGGAACCCCCGAGCTCATTCCTACACACACAAACACACACGCATAGCAGTTTTACTCCCTCTACACCCCCTGTTGGACGACACCAGCAGGCAAATAACCCGGCTACTACGATTCCTGCAGCTTAATTTATTTTTTACTGTTTTTAATAATAAATAATAACTCGCACAATAAATATTTATGGCGAACTTGATGAAACAACAATAATATTTTTTATTATAATATTATTATTACTATGATGTCCTATGAGAAAAAATATATACGATTAAAAATTCGTTTTCCGCGTTCTATATAACTTGTGCTACATTATTATTCTAAACAAAACAAATTTGCTACCACCATTCCTTCCACCCTTTTAACCACCGTAAGGCATTTAATGTGTCCGGTGAGGCCCGAGGTCGCGTGTTTTAACCGAAATGGACGAATAAAATAAAGTACCTGCTTATACATTAATAATAAATAAACGCGAGCCTGGGTACAATTTTACACGGAAAATATACACGTTAAGTGCGCACGCGCCACCACGATTGCGAGAATAGTTGTGAAATAATATTTATACGGACGAGAAAATATATTAAATATTATAATTTATAATATTATTTTGTTTTATATACGAAAAACGAACGGCGACGGCTGCAACAATAACGCGAGACGGTTGAAATATTATTTTTTTTCTTCTATATTATTGTTGGCAGCAGTGGGTGCCGGTTAATCGTGCGTGTGTGCTTGTTCGTCGTTTGTGAACGCACAAGGACGGGAACGTATCGAACGCGCGGGGTAACGACGATCTAACGTACAAAAACTGGTTCCCTGGTATGTGCTGGATGGCTGCTGCTGCTGACCCATCCTCTCACCCCCTTAACGGAAAACCAGTCCTACGAAACCCCAGCCGGCCGGCAACCGCACACGGTCACATAAAGACATGGTGCTGGCGCAACAAACGCGCGCGCACTCACACCACACCAACCATTTTGTTTCGACAGAGAAAAATTAAAAACGTTTAATTTTCAATATTAAACAAAAATTGTATTTTATCGCTCGCAGGAAACGAGTGCAATAATATTCGGGAGGCGTTGCTAATAATAATCGAGTAGAAACGACACATACACGCCGACGCAAAACACAATATTATATCGTTGGACGGTACATAATAATATTATTTTATAGTAGTGAACAGCAAGTCTTAGAAATTACGAAATCGTTACAATAAAATAATTCTGTAACAGCAGTAGTAGTGGTGAGCAGGTGGTACGCGCAATCGCTTTTTGTGTCTACCTATATATAATGTACGTTGTTATGGGTGTTATAACGACGGCGACGACGACGGACCGAGTAATTTCTTCCTAAAAGAAACGGTTTTGGTTTTTTTTTGTTTACGGTTCGAATTTTAATGAATTCCAGCTGCCGCCGAGAGTCCTACACAACGAGACCGTACACGGACGTTATAAACACGTGTCATATTTGACTTTTTAATTTGGAATGGAAAACGAAAATATTGAAATACAGGCATATAGCCTTCGCACAAACGCCGTCGTCTCGATCATGATCGCGATGGAAAAATTTGGAGAATATATTCGGTCGGAAAGAGAAAATTTACTGGATTTTTTTCATCATGACATAGCTCGGTGGTTTATAGTTGTACACGAGAGAGGCTCGATTTGGGTCTGGGAGAAAGGAAAAATTACGGATTTTTTTTATATTTTTTGTCGGTCATCAGAAACGTGTAATATTTTTATTCGCCATCGTCGTTGGGGGACACAAACGGCGGCGTGATGACGACTCACATGTTTTTTTTATAATTATGCACGCGCGGCCAATTAGCCGCTTTAGTGTGTGTGTGTGTGTCCATGTTGAAATGTAAACGTAAATATTAAATAGGTTTTGTGACACTGACCTTCCACCTTTCGGCGCATTTCTTCGAGAACTCGGCAAAAATGACATTCTCATCAGGGTGTTTCTTTTTGTGCTCTTCGCGGCACGTTTGAACGAAGAACGCGTACGCGGTCATACGACCTCTGGGTTTCGCATCGGTCCCTTTTCCTCTAGGCATTTTCCCTCGGTTCTGAAAAAAAATAAGTGTTCTCACATTAATATTATATTATTTATAACGCACAAAATGCACACTAAGACGCAAGTCGATGTCCTTCCTACTCATCGCACAGCAGAATTCCATTTTTAAATATATCCACGTGCAACGGCGAACCGCACACGCTACGACACCACGATAGTCGCAGCTCAGTTATTTTAAACAGTATTTTGTTTTCATTTACCAACGGTAAAAATTTAACTCATCTTTGAGTTAACCACTCGACAATACGTTCCCAATACATGTGCTTATTATTAGTCGTTACATAAAACGCATTTTCGGAACAACACCTGAAAACTAGTGGGGTTTGTGCACTCTACAATAAACATCTGCCTTTAATACACGTTTTGTCGTACTCGTACATACCAGTATATAAAATAACTATATCAATAAAAAATAAATAACCGTTTTACAATTTTGAAATAAGTAAATTAAGTTACCATTTACTACACAATGCTGAGCACTGTTACAATCGAAAAACCACAATTAAACCGATTTGTTTGAATTCAACAATGCACGTTAAAGATGACGAATGTTCAAAGGTCGTTAGGAAATACATAATTATTTGCAATAATCATTACATTATAATTAGCATCGTTGCATCATTAGAGCTTATTCAAGTGCTGTTCCCCAAAATCACTTCTTCAAATTTATCGGTAAAAATAATCAATGGCTAACATTCAGATAAATCGTGATAATATCCTTATCAACTAGAGACTAATTAGTAAATTATATCAATCATTATATTTATTTATGGATTTTTTTTTCTATTCATTTTGGCGAGATTCCAAAAAAAATATGTTGACCATTTTTATAATTAATAGTTATTGCTTATTGCTAAAAAACAAGATAACCAATGATATTGAACAAAAGTTTTGTAGTTATTGAATCGCGTCATTGTGTTCAGTCTTTAGAAAGGTCCAGGGCGAAATAAAAACAGGTTTAACAGTGTTATACACAAAGATATCTATACAAAATACCACTATGTTAGTGCCATATAACCAAAATCAAAAAGTACACTTCAAAATATCTATAATTATATTGTATACATTTACTTTAAATAATTAGTAATAATACAAAAGTTATTATATCGAATCAAAAATTTAATTTGAATTTTTTAAAGTGACAAATATATTATTAAAGGGCACACGAAAGAGCACGAGGAAATAACTAGTGTTATTTTAGTGTTTCTGGTCTTCAAATGTTGAATGAAAGCGAAAGTTTTAACAAATCAATTGTTATATGACACGAAAACAAATTATATTTAGCTATTTTTATAAAAAAAACAACAAGTTATATTTAAAGATACTAGCATTTCTGTATTTATTTTTAAAATCTAAAATAATTTGTCTGATTACTATTAATAAATTGCATCGTATCACAGTAGGATAATTATGATATATACCGAGTTATCAGAATCTATTTTGATTCCTATAGTTTTGGGAATATCAAATTAAATGATAACAATATTATACTCCTACGATGTAAAATATATTTAATCAGTGGTGAATAGTTGTATGGAAATACCAAGATATGAATAATTCAAATTCCAAGTTAAATGTGCATAATAATTTAGACAAGAAATGCAAGTGTCTTACATAATTTAATATAGTGTAAAACTCTATAACGATTCTCTTCTTTTCATTCATCAGAAGTGTTTTAACGTGTTATGCGATTTTACATTGTTCTAAATAGCTAAGTGAAACAGTTTATTGTAAATCAACAATTATTGAAAGTGAAGGCTAATGACCTGGGCCAATCAATATAAAAATAAAAATCATTCTTCACATTACAGCCTTATTGTAGACAACGCGCAAATAGTTTGATCAATGGTATAATACTTTTATCAATGGTTTCCACAATTTATGATAATTCAAGAATAGCTAATCATTAAATTATAACAGAAAACTACTGTGTAATGTGGTGTATAAAAATTATTTATCGTTTTTTCGTTCATTCCTTGTAACTGAAGTTAATAAGCAAAAATGTAATCAATTATACCACCTTATCTTGTTCGTAATAGATAATAGAGTATAACTTTTGACACAATCAATTAGTTAGTTAAGACATAAAAAGCACCAACTTTTAGGCCAAATTCGATTAAACCGAAAAAACTGGTTTTACTGGCAGTAAAATAACAATTATTAAAATAAAAAAATAACAGTAAAACCTGTAACTACTCTAACAAAAGAAACAGGTTTTTGTTTAATCCTTTCCCTAGCAGTAAAGTATTTTGAAGTTCTTAAAATATTTTTACTAATTAATGTACGATGCTAAAACCACGAGCGTAAGGTAATAAACATGTAAAACCATATATACTATTGATTATAGTTATTTAAAATTACAGTTTTAGCAACAAAAAAAAAATGTGTCCTATAACCTATCGTGTATCTTTAGTTAATAACAATCAAATTTTATTTTGGACGAAAAAAATACAACAAATAATTTAGATACACCAAATAATATTTATAAATTACAACGCGAACGCAAACGACTAGTAGTGAATAATAAATTATTTTCTTGGAACTGCTGGACCAGAAATAATAATCCATGAAGGCTATAGAACTCTAAAAAAACCTTGGCATTGTCTGTCTTTGTGAACAATTAACATCTGTTTTGATAACATTGGTACTCAAAATATACAATAACAATAATAATTTATTAAAATATTACCTAAAATAAATGATTTCGTCAAGTTAATTTATTTAATTATTTGAAACGCACTGTTCCCGTAGATGAGTACACAGAAAACAGGAATAGGATCCGAAACATAAAGATTTTTTTCTCATTATTTGTGCATTTAAGCGGCAACTTACATAATATTATTGTCCAACATTTATAAATATAAGCAATTCTATTTTTGGGAACAAAACTAACACAACAAGTAGAATATAGGACAACATGCCGCGGACACTACCCACAGGCACAATCGGAATTTGTTCATTTACTTGAGGTATATCCATGGGTTTAGGTTATTGAATCGCTGGCAGACGATACCTACCTACTAAAATTACAACTATTACAATTTTTAATCGGTGAATAGTAGAAAAAAACAGAAACAAATTATAATCCGAACACATTGACCACTATCACAGTTTACAAGAACAATGTTATAACATAATAATAATAATAATAATAACATAATGTGGGTAACTCGCGCGTTGTTCTAAGGCCACATAACTTTCTATTTATCTACTCAATGACAAATTTATCAGTCGGAATTGCAAGAAAAATGCGTACTACGTTTCGACGCTTTTCGCGATAAATAGTACATAATAAACAAGTACAAAAAAAAACGTAGGCAATAAGAAATACCAACCCGATAGGATTCAGTAAAATCTCGAGACTTAGGACGGACACGAAAATTCATGGTTTCCCACTCGTTTTTGGACAGGTGGGCACATTTAGAGAAAAAGTGGAAATCCATAAACAAAAAACTGAGTTCTGCAAATCGCATTTCACAAACACATTGTCGTTGTCGTCCTATCGGTTAGGTGGCACAAAAAGAACGACTGACGAACATATTGTGAATGAAATCATCAAAATACACAACAACGCACAACATGAGAGATAAGGTGAAGCGGCACCGCTCGCTCATACTACTCAGCGTCACGCGGTCAGTGATAATTAACGAACGTCGAGATGTACACAACAATTGTTGTTATTGTTGTTGTTGTTGTTGTTGTTGTCATTTGAATAAAATTCCAAAGGAGAGAGATACATGGCAACGCGAAACGTGAAGACTACATCGGTCTGAACGAAAATAAAAAGCGATGGTCGTCGACAACGACCGACGGTGCTGCTGCTACCGAGATTATCGACTTCTACTAACTAACCGGCAAAACGAAAAACCCTGACCGGAAGCACGGCCGCACGCGAAAATAATATTTCTATTTATCAGTTATCTACAGACAAACGCGCATTACATACATCGTATTCTACGATGAATACATTTTATTGTGTACACAAATAATGATAAATAATCGTGTGAAGCGCGAGCGCGCGCATGTCGCTGCGTTATCAGACACACGCATACGACGTACGTACCCACGTACGTACGCGTGCATGGGGATAAACGCAAACGCTTACACGTACACACGACCAACAACAACACCACCAATTACCATGATCGAGTTAGGCGACGGTACGTTGTGCACGTTTTGAATGTTGTTGTCCATGGCCCCTGGGTACGACCACCATTGAGCCGCGGCGGCGGCGGCAATACCGTAGCTGTCCGCGTAGTTGGCCATCGGATTCCTGGAGCTGCTTGTGACAGTCGTCGACACGTTGCTGTTGCTGTTGCTGGTCGACACGCCGCCGGTGTTGTTCAGCTGCTGTTGCTGTTGCTGCTGCTGCAGCTGTTGGTGCTGCTGGTGGCTGAACGACGACGCCATCTTATAGAACTGCTGGGCCGCGGACACCGCGGCGGCCGCCTGCTGCTGTTGCTGCTGCGCGGCCGCTGCCACGGCGGCCAATTGCTGCTGGTGATGCTGGTTCAGCAAGTGCTGCTGCTGCTGCTGTTGCTGTTGCTGCTGTTGTTGCTGCATGTGCTGTTGCTGCTGCTGCTGCTGTTCCTGGCTGTTGCCCCACCACAGGTTGGCCGCTGCAGCCGCGTGGTCGTCCCGGTTGCCCCAGCCGACATTGTTGCCCGCGCGGTTCTCGGACATGCCGCCGGACTGCGAATGGTGCGGGTTTTTTCACACGGATAATACACACGGCACTCGATCGGACACCAGACGTGACGCACACACGCGCGTACACTGGGCACTGTTGGTCGCGGTGTGTGTTTGATACGCGGCGGGTGTCGGTAGTCAAATTATGTGTATATATTAAAATATTAAAACTATACGAACGCGGCGCACACGTTACGTGGTCGTCGGCGTGTGCGTGTGTATGTATGTATATACTCGGTCGGCTCGCGTACGTACGTATGTGGTGTGCCGCCGAGTGCGTAGCGGGGCGAAATCGAATGTATATATGTGTGTGCACCACGCGAGTATGTGCGGAAAAAAAAACAAAGGGAACGACGGACGCGTGTGTTTAGTATATAATATCTCACTGTAAACGCGCGGCCGACGGTTAAAACTGCGGTGGAAAAGGCGGAGAGAAGGAGAAAAAATAACGAGGCAGACCTGCGTGTTGCCCGCCACTAGCCGAACGACGACGACGACGGCGACAACGGATGTTACCCCCACCGCCCGTTTCGTAAAAACCCAATGGCGCGGCCGGCCCCTCCGATCATGGTGTAGCTACCGGTAACCGGCATTGCCAACCTCATCTCTAGAAATCGTGAGCGGCCGAACAAAGAACATTTATATGCGCGCGTACAAAGGGAGGGCGGGCGGGCGACCGGGCTGGCTGGCAGGCAAACGGACGGACGGGCGCGCGCGCGCAAGCTAGAGAGAGAAAGGAGGGACGCGGCAAGAGAAACGAAATAAAAACCGCGCTCGCGCGCGCCAAGGCCACCGGTCGTTCAAGGTTTCCGCAGTTCACCACCGCCGACGTAAGGCGCGCTCGGACGGCGGCATATACGCCAACGACGCACGGTGGTGGCGGCGGCGGCAGCGTCCTTTCCCTTTTTTTCCCTCCAGCGGCACACGCACTCGCACGAATATTCTCTCGGAGGAAACGCGGTTGTTGTTGATAGTGGTGAGTGGCACGGTTTTCTCAATAAAAGACGTTTAAAACGAAAAATTATCGTATCACCGAATAACGAAAAAACACCACCACCAACATTACCGTACACACTGCCGCCACCACTCGCACAGACTGATGAAATTACTTTGGGTTGTTAATAATAATAATAATAATAATACTATTATATATATGTATATAAATATTTGAAAATACGTGCAACCGTGATATTATTGTTTTGTTACACAACGTACGTACACGACGGTTAAAAATGGCGGGATTTTTGGTTAGGAATTTATTTTTTTATTCTTCCCGTACCTGGCCCGCCGACTAATCGTTTTCGGATACAACAATCGATACACGGTTACGGAACCGCGGCCGCCCGGCATCGTGGTTAATATGCTCTTTGGATATTTTGTGCCGTACGACGCTCGGTGCACCAACTGGGAAACACGCGGTTCGGCGTCGAATTGGCGACTGTCGCGGGCGCCCGTCGGCGGAGAGTAAGCGTATAAGCGGCAATGGCTGCGCGACGGCGTCCTCTCGGTCAATAATAATAATAATAATATCGTATTTTAACGCATAGGGATATTATGTGGTGTAAGTCGTTGGTGTGTTTGCGCGCGCGCGCGCGCGTCCCGGCGTTGTCGTCGCCGCCGCCATTTACTCTGAAAAACACGGGATTTTCGAAAATCGAGAACAACATCGCGTTTATAATCCGAAATGGGGTAATCTTTAATACTCTTAGGACCCTTAGAACAAAATAATATAGAATCATAACGTTTTTCGCGGCAAATAGACTCCCGCACGAACGGTGCAGCCGACCTTAACCTTTAAAAAGTTTTCCACCGTCGGCGTCAACACAAAATTTTACCAATTCCAAATAATGATTAAATAATTTTAAAAAAAACCGTTATTCGATTTCGAGCGGTACGTCATCGTCATAGCACACAAATCGTGCTACACGATGACAAAATAATATTGTGCGTGACATAACATGTGCGCGCACCTATATTATAATATAATATTACGAGGGGGGTTGTTGCTGCTCGTTCGAATCCATACGCGGACTCGTTCGTTATTCACAGACGACAATGACAAAAAGAAAACTCATAATATTTTGGACAAAGAACAAATTTCCGGCGGCGAAGACACAATTTTAGATTATCGCCAACCCTGACGAACGTTTGACCGAATCTGCGATTTTGGTCGCCCTGTGGTGTAAAACGGCGTAAAGAGGAGCACAGCACAGCCCGGCCGAGCACAGCATGTGCTGCCACCGGGGATGCAAAGTTTTATTACTGCCTGGGCTGTGCGCGCCCTTTTATCATTGATTATAAATACACAACGCCATTTAAATCAATGATTTCGTGCACACGGCTGCACGAAATCCTGGATAATTGGTAACTCTCCACATCGTCCGAAACGAATTATTAGAATTAGGAGACACTATTCAATCGATGAGATAATTGTTGATAATAATTAATAATGATCAAATAAATTACTTAATAATAATATGATCAATAATATTTTAATTTACGTCCTAAATACGTATACTGGTGATATTCACGTATTAAACAAACCTGCATCTGCCGGAATATAATTTTTGTTTATTTTAAATCTTAATAACAGCAAAATTGTTATTGAGTTTTGAATACTTAATACAAATCGTAAAAGTAATAAAAAAAAAAAATTGTATTATAGTCAGTAGAGGCATCACCATAATAGGTTTAATTAATATTATTTCAAATAAAATAATTCCATAAATGATAAAATAACTAATGAGGTTATCGAATAGATAGGTAATAAATAATTATGTCATAGAAATACAATGTATTCAAAAAGCATAGCAAGAAGTTTTATCGAATTTTTATGTATAGAAATATATACATCAGATAATATAAAATATAGAAATTACAATTGTCTAATTTAGTTGTAAAGAGTTTTCGATATTCGCCAATATGTATAACTATATAGTTAGATCTACAATTATACCTAGGAAACTAATACAATATTATAGTTTTTCCTTCAAAGTTTAAATGCATGAAAACACTTTGTAAGTAATGAGTAATAAAAATACTATACCTAGCAGAATTTATAATCAGCTACCTACTTATTAATCAATCATTAGTTAATTTATTTCTATACAGTAAGACATAACAGATATGAAAATTATAATGATAAAGCAAAGTCTATTTATTCAAGATAAAATGGTGTTCAAATGAAATACCTAGTTTAGTTAATACCTTTTTTCGAAATTTTTGAAATAGGTAGAGTAGGTAGTAGTAATGACATTTTGATACATAGGACAAAACTCAGAGATGCCAATAAATATTTATCTAATTATTTAGATAACTCCATCATAATTGCTATTTAAAAGTACTTGATTTGGTTGTTTTGGTAAATTTAAAATGTGATCTTCCACTTAATGGATACTTAAATAACATTTCAATATTTGTTTAGTATTCCAAATAACAAATCGAATATCAAAAATCATGACAATACATCCAACTATAGAAAAACACGGTCAACTGCTGCTAACGCACCCTAAGCTCATTATTTACTATTTTAAGTTATTTATAAAATACTGCTAGTAAATAACGTTGTAGCTCTACTATAGACATGCACATTAGTTAACAAGAATATGTTTACAGTCAAATAGTCTTATTTGTATACACACAATTTTGATACATATCGACATTAAGTTTACAATTGTATATATTATTTTGTCTATTGTTTATCATTTATCTCATATTCTTATTGTTCCTAAGGAACAGATTGTATATACCGTTTAAAAAATAAAAAAAAAAAAAAATTGTCTATTGGGACAACAATAAAATTATTTATGCTATAAATTCATTAACATTAAAACTAAAACATAATCTTAGAATAATATTATTTACAATATAAGGTACTAATTTAACGAATTAAAAATGTTAAATATATCAATAATAGTTTTTGGTCAAAAAAACAGATAAAGATCCATAATAACTATCAACATTTTCTTAAAATGTAACCAGACAAGTCAGCAAACGGCAATACAAGCTTTTATTATTAGATACTAAAAATCCAATTTACATACAAAAATTGTTCTGAAACTGACACATAATATTACATTTTAGGCCATATCAAATAATTTCTTGGAAACAAAACAATCCTAAAATAGTTATTTCATAAATCGAACAACTATTATTTCTCTCGGTATACCCGCAGCGGTCCATACAGAAACCATCATCAACACGAATAAACAAATTAGATAAGATTAGAAATTAAATTCGTGATAATCTAACCTGCCAATAACATAATAGTAAATACCTAATAAAATATCTAATTGTAATGCAATGGTAAGATACATACTTACTAGATTTGGGTTCTTCCAGGAATCGAAAAATTGTAAATAAAAATATTTCGGCCTAGTGAACGACAAAGTGTAACACACGCTCGTAATAAACTACAATAATATTGTTACTCGGACAGGAATATTCCGAGAACCAATAGCGAGACAGTGTTATTAAAATGTAATATATGTATATGCATATATATATATATATATATAGGTATATTATGGTATATTTGTACTAAAATAATTATAACTATTACGTACCTACGGAATTTTACCAAAACGAGTTTGAACAATTGCCTTCGATGAAAACGAGAGATGAAAATGCGAACACACGATTTGTGTACAAGAATTTAAAAACTGTTAAACCCACGGAAATGGTTCGTATTATTTGCTTATGGTGTGTAGCGGCGTCCCCATTAGTCGACGCCAACGTTTCGGTGGTAAGTAGTATCAATGGTTTCGTAATGTTTCGTGCTCGGTATGCTAACGCCATCTGTCCGACCGAAACGCACCTAACGTTCCCCTATCAATCTACCAACCGTTTTTCGGCCGTTATGTAAACAGACGTCGTCTCTGGTACGTCCCTACGTGCGGTATATAACGCTCGACGATTACCGTAAACTTGTGAAAACAAAACACAGAATTTTAGTGTACAAACGTTATCGTACAATTATTATTATTATTATCATTACATTACACCGGCAGCAGCAGCTATGAGACGATAATCTTAGATACGCGAGGAACGATAAAACATAATAATATTATTGTTATTGACATTTAACCGGCCGACCGATCGATCGCCGACCAAGACCGACACTGTCGGGGAACAATTAACGTCGTCTAGTTTTGTACTTTAGTACACAAAATAATAATAATAATAATAATAATACCTGCCAACATCACCGCGCCATAACGCGACAAAACCCGTACATGGTAATGTGCTAACGATAAAGATGAACGAGCAGACGACAAAGATGGCAATTATTATAAATAAGTCTGATGACGTCGTGTGTTCTTTGAACGACATGCACGCACAATACTCTCGTTATAATCTTTTACCTAACACTTGTGCACAGTAGTTGAAGTAAAATATGACCGCAATGCAAATAAAACATCAGTAGTAGGTAGTCGTAAAATAATATAATAAAATTTTGCCGACTTGTCAGAGTTAACACGTTATGCAATACCACCGCATAGCGATACTAACATTAATACGTCGATAATAATAATATATTATGTAGACACCTCCTAATTGATGATGATAAAAATAATAACAGTAAGTGTAATTACAGCGACCATGGCGGTTTTAATCGTCGTCGTCGTCGACGAACGTTTACCGCAAACGTGTAGAGTATAATATAATATGATTGTAAATATGAAAATTAAATTGAATATACTTACATGATTTGATATATTTTGATTTCAACTCCACTGAGAACTCTCTGAGATCAAGTCTGCTCTACCCGGTCGGTTCTGGAGATTATACACCGTCGATTTTAAATTGTTCTGGAGCTACAAACGAACAAAACGGACAAGAGAAATTAGATTGTGGCCGATAGTTTTGGGAGAATTCAATAAAAGATTTGCGTCGTTTGCAGAAACGATGTTAATAACAGTAAACATATAATAATAATTAATAATTGACGAAGAAGACGACGGACACGATGATAAAATATTATCCCAACGACCGTTTTTCGTTGTGTCAATTATCATCGCCGTCGGTAACACCTTCCTCCATGCGCGTTCCCCCTCCACCAAGACGAACCGGAGGCGGCGGCGGACAGGTTTAACGCGCGTTTTCGGTTTCAAAATTACTCCATGACAACGACAACGAATAATAATAATAATAATAATAATATTTCTCGGTCTACCTACCACCTACCTACGCGGTGGCCACCCCCATAAAACTCGATCGTAATAATATTATAATAATGTATTATTATGTAATAATAATATAATTCCGTCAGCCAAGAACGTCATCAATCGGGCAGCAGAGTGCCCCAAGCCCATGGCGGAGGCAAACGAGCAACGCTAAACGATCAAATGTTATATACCAATATAATATAGATAACGCGTATGGCGGTGTACGGTTGTTGTTTTTGTTGTTGTTGCGCGCGGTGACCACCCGCGGGCCTACGCGTCTGCTATCACTTTTGCGGGGGGCCGCCACTGTACGATGCTTCTGCTGCAGCCGCCGCCCGTAGCTTCAAGTCGTTGTCTCGGCGACCAAAATTTTTCTGATAGCGCGGCGGCGGCGGGAAATCGAGAAATTGGACGCGGGTCGGCGGAAAAATTGCCGTGGCCGGTCCGGTGGATTCGCTCCGCCATCGGTTTGCCGCCATTTTTATGTGCGCGCTTGCGTGCGACAAGAACAACGTTCCCATGCGCCGTTGCGCATCGCGCGCTTACAAAACGAAGTGACGGCGAAATTTTGTGTTCGGCTCGACACGGCCGAACCGGTGCGTTTTGCTCGCCGAGAGAGATGTCACGGAAAACTGTTAAGTGTAAACACAGCGGGCGGGCGGGTGGGTGGTTGACGAACGTAACGCGAAAACGACGACGGCGGCGGCGCCGACGACCGATAGATAAGGCGTACCTATACCGAGAACGTGCCCGTAAATGGTCGCTTGGAAAGCGTACGAAGAGCGCCCTGTTTAAAAAGCCCTTTTGGACGCACACATATTACAATGACTGTATCATATTTTTAATATAGGAGATTATTATAACTATTATTATTATTATTAATCATACTCGAGCGGGCCGACGAGGCGTCGCCGTTGACATTCAGGTTAAATATCTATCTATAACTACGATGAAATCGCTGTTTTAAAGCATCTATCGTAGGCGGCGCCATCGGTGCCGCGAATGCGACCTCGGGCCGTTGCCGTACGAGCAGCCATCGCGGTGAAAATTCGTGAAAACCGAAAAATTCGGTGCGTTTTTTTTCCACCCAGACGAACGGGGTATATGCGTGGTACGTACCAGTAAATCATACGATTTTCGATGCCGTGTTCGTGGTGTGGACACACAAATACAAGAAAACGTAGCAGAAGCAGCAGCAGTGGTAGAGTAGGCGGTATAACAATAGTGTTATCGCGGTGTCGGAAACGAGCGAAAACAGCGGTATCGCGACGGCGAAAAAAACGGACGACGCGCGACAACGGAGCGACGGCGATAAAATGTTGTTGTTGTCGACGCCGAATTGAAGCGACGGGAAGACAGTAATGCGTTGTGCTGTTGCAAAACGTACGTACGTACCGTCGTAGAGGTAGAAAAGCGAGAAAAATTGGGAAAAAAAAAAAAAGCGCATATATAAATACCTGGCAGATGGACGTGTGTATATCGGTCGGTCGGCAGTACTGTTGTATGTACGCAGCGCGGTGAACAGGGGGTCCGCGCGGCACTCGACCCGTCGCCCGGCCGCCATTGGCCGATTTTATATAGACCGCGGGACCCGGCCAATCCGACGGCGTTATTTCGAAATCCGTTGGGCCGCGCGCGAATAATTCATGAGCCAACACACACACACACGCACGCACACACGCACACGCACGCGGGCCGCCGTGTAGCAGCAGGCTCGCACAGCATAAAACATAATATTATACGTATATATACGTGTATAGTGTATAATGCTATAGCGTCCGCGCGATCCCGCGCGTGTGCGTGTGCGTGTGTGTTCGAGCATACGTATACGTATATACCGTACGTGTATATCACACACGACGGGTGCGCGCACACACACACTGGCGCGCACACACGTATATATATTTTTTCTCTCCATAGTCATATTGTCCTTTTTTCCACCGTTTATAATGCCACTCTTCCAACCGCCACCCGCCACCCCTCGCACCCGACCGCCGTCGTTGCCGCCGCCGTATAACGTATAACAACGTACGGCTCGCACACACATCGTACATTTATAATATAATATATATATGTGCGAGGGCATTACACATACACTCACGTGACGACACACGTTACACGTTACGTGTACGTATATTGTATAATACATTATAATATTGTATATTATTATTATTATTATTATATTGTGTACATACCCTTTCAGGCGAAATGCACGCCGTGCGCACACTAAATGCCGTACGCTCGTTTGCCGCCGCAGCCGCCTCGCACGAAATAATTTCAAAATGTTTATAACATGGTATTAGGTACTACTATAAACTAAAAAAGAATACCCACATGCACCAAATCGAACAAAGTGTTGCACGAAAACGCTGCGCACACGTCCTGCATCTGACGTCGAGTTATAATATTGGATAGCTTGTCATCAATCTTTTCGTGATAATATATTTTGTATTAGGCAATTTTTCATAATATGACTTGTTCGGTGTGGATTAAGCCATTTGGGACAACTATCGGTTCGACTCAATTCTTGTCGTTATTTAATCGGGTATTTATAGGAATATGATGTTATGAAGATCGTAGTCCACGGGTTGTTTCCAAACAGTTTGATAAAAATAGACAATACTTAGTCTATAGACTCTAGCCTCTAGGTTATAATTTATGAGTTATAATCGATCAAAATTCATCTCTTATACTTTTTAAAAATGTGCTTCGATTACATAGCTGATACTCAGTGTTTCCTAATGATATTGAATTCAAATGTCTTAATTTCCATTATTTCGATGTAGGCATATTATGCTGCGAAAACAAAATAATCTTTAATAAAACGTGTCACGTGGAATGAGGTAAAAACTTTGCCAATGTTGTATCCCCGTTTACCGATGTTGTTAAACGGTTGTCCCGTGAACGGGCTTATTACGAATATACAATACCTAACTATAATAATCTATATAATGTTGTACGCTTCGCTCTGGAATTATAATAATCTATACACTATACCGACAAAACAAGACAAAACCCAATGGACAGCTGATGCACCATTACACGTTTATGTGACGTGTTTATACGTGCACACTAGCACACTTAAACATAATATCATATTATTCCTTTGTGCATATTATAATAACATAAGATGCAACATAAACCTATACCTATAGGTATATATATATATCATAAACTATAGGCTATATGCCTATATCAGCTGCAACCTGCAGCGTGCAATAACTGCAATGTCAATGTGCATAAGCAAAAGCGCGCGTAAAACTATAGACTGCGTTGACGATCGCAAATGGCAATTTTTGTTTTTAAACCACAAAAATAACGCTGTGTAGACGTATAGTTTTGTAAATGTACGCACGCAAGTACCTCCGCAACATAATAAACGCATCTCTTGGCTCTGCTATACATGTTTGTCTAATGAAGGATTTAAAAAATAAATACAAATGTTAAAATGTATATCAATATATTGCGGTACATGTACATAAAACATTTCATTTATTTGCAAACTAAAAAAGTTCTATTATCATAAACTTCCTGGTTTCTATAATATCATTACAATATTACATAATATGATATGATATATATATAGACAAAATAAAGCTTTCGAGTTAGTACTATTCGAACAGAACATTAATTCAAAAAGGCAAAAAACTATATAGTTAAAAAGTATTACTACGTAATACTACAGTAGCGCAGTAGCCAGTAGGTACTACCTAACGAACAAGATTATAATTTATAAGTTATAACTCAACTACACAATATATTATTATTATACATTAAATATCTATCTAAATTGTACTGTGTGAAAAAAAAAAATTTTTAATAATAAACGTAGGTAGTATTTTATAGTACCTTGTTCGGTATTGGTCGGTACCTACTTCAATGGTGCACTTGCAGTAACACTCGCTAGCACACTCTGCATACAAATTTATTATAATATAGTATTGAATTTTATTATATTTATATCTATACACACGCAGGTATATAAACACGAATATCTGTATACGAATATGACTGTATGCGCCCATATAGATGGTTCTGCGACATACAGAACTTATAAAAACGATATGTAATGCAATATTATACATTTATACGACATACCTACTTAGTTACGTATAGACGTATAGTACTAACTACTAAGTACAATACGTATAGTATAATAGGTATAATAATTAAAATATTTTTGTCTTGCGGTTGTGTTTCACTTTTAAAACATTATGCGTCCATGCATAATCCAAAACAGAGATTTAAAACATTCAACCGAGTCACAAACATTCAGAGGTTTATTTTTACTGTTTAAATTGTTTTTAAATTTAATTTGTTCTACGATTAAATTATTTTTATATTAATATAGTTGTTTTAAAGTAAATATAAGTTGTTTTATTTTATATTAACTCGACTAGAATGATAATATCAATGATCATAGTTCTATATTTAAATTTGAAATACCTACCTATACAGACTACATAATGTGCCTACTATATGTTATTGTTGTTGAATTCGATAATTATTTACCTATTCCCATGGGCGGATAGGCTCATCGGGAAATAGGGATTTCCCCGGAAGGTCCCTCCCAAAAAAAAATTTAAAAAAAAAATAATAATATAAAAGTAAATTTTTATAATACTGGCTGTCGCTCTGGCGGCCCGTAATGCGATGCGTATTTGAAATATTTGTACCTAGGGGCTTCTGTATAAACTCGTCGATATTCGTATTGATGCATATCTACTTTGTTGTGTGTACTATTGTGCTGAAACTAAATTATGTATAAAATGTAAATATAAATAAACATAATCGTAAATCGATGTTCGAATAACAAAAATAAGCAACAATAATAATAATTAATTTTTCGATTAGCGATACCTAAGTGTGACATATCTACTATCTACGTTTATATACATATATTCATATCGTAATAAATTCGATTTGTTCTATTTTTAAACAACGCTTGAATGTCTAAAATATCATCTTCTCTTAAGTCAACATTAATAGACAGTTTATAACTATAAACCATAAGGTAGGTAAGGAAGTTCAATAATATAATTTACCTATTCTTACTCTATGGTATTATTTAATACTTCATCAGGTGTTATTATTTTTAGTTTACTTTTCCTATTGGGCATTGGCTATAATTGTGACTGTGGCATTTTGCAAATATTGTGTTTTAATTTATTAAATAATATATGTGATATTATTAATTATATCTAAACAAAATTTCGAAAGGGGGGCTTCAAAAAGAAAAAAAAATGGACCAAGATTTGTGCCAACGATAAAACTCAAAAGAAGTTAAATTCTTTTTATAAACAATATAATATGGCCATAGGCGCTAAGTATATGTAGCCCTATTAAATATATCTAGGTAAAAACTAAAAAAGTACCTTACCGCCCATGATTACACCCAGATTTCGGTAAAATACTTTTTTTAAGTATTTTGAGTACATATTCCGAATACCTACCTAAAAAAAAATATTCAAAATACACACCTATTACACAATACTTTATGATGATGGTATTTCGGATTTCCTAATATTTTTTGAATATTTTTTTTAGTATATTTCGATGACAAAAATAATAGTTCATAATGTTCATATTTTATTAAATTATATATTGATATTTATGAATGAACAGATAAAAAGATTAATATTCTTGATAATATACACATGCATGTTACTACCTATATTAGTTATAAATTGTACCTATCAATCCAAATTTTGTAGTATTGTGATTCATTTAAATATTAAGTTTGGTAGATGTGACATTTTTTCCTAAAACTTAATAAAGAAGAATTACACTCGCAATAGTTGATGTTAACATTTTTGACATATAATACTGTATTTCAGTACCTATTTGTATATAGTTATAATACTAATACAATTATAACTGTTTGTATAATTGTATACAACGTATAACAGAAATAACTGACCGATGTAATAACAGTTAACATGTGCTAAATTGTGTTTTTATCAAAATAATATCTTTTATTTTGAATAAACAACTAACGAAAATTGTATAATATCAAAGTAAAAAATAAAAATATTCAAAAATATAAATAATAATAAAAGTTATTGAATTTGTATCTAAAAAAAAAACTGAAAATAATAAATAATGAATCATATGTAATTTATAAAGAAAAATAAGGAGATGTGATTGAATGCTAAAAAGTAGGTATTCGAAAATACTGTATTTAGAATACTTGTAAAAAGTATTCAAAATTCTGTAATTGGAATGCTACCCAGGTAGCAGTAGACTTAGGTAGGTAAGCCAGTCTAGGTATACCACCTATATTAATATAATGATTAATTTGCTGTTTTACATATGGCTAGATACTCTGTATTCTGCAACATAATTATATTTTTTTATTGTATAAAATCAAGTTATTATGTATCTACCGATTTGCAATTGAATTAATTCGTTTTAACCTAAATTGGCTACATAATCTATGCATGATACATTAATTTAAACACTATCCCCATTCCCCAGGTAAAATAACTTTTTAAGTTTTCAATCTATTTAAAAATGTCTCTAAGTTTAGAATTCTTTTTTTTTAAAGCTTATGTATTTTAGTTTTGATGTAATATGTATTGTTCTATGATAGTAATTAATAGTATAGTACAAGTAGTAGCCAGTAGGCAATGCGTAAGTGAATACGGAAAGGTATATGTACTGTATGTGTATAGCACATATAGCATAATGAAAAAAGTGAAATAATACCAAAATGTCCACAATGGTAAATAATAGAAATAATTTCAAGAGGCTAACATTTAAAAAAAAATCTATAAATATGTTTGTGTATTACAATAACTATTATATACTTAATTACTGAATTATAAATTTATTTAAATCTTATAAAATTATAAATTACAATTTTTAAAAATATTTACGGAAGCATTCATTTTTAATTATAACTTACAAGGTATTTTATATCTATTTAATATTTTAAATATAAACTAACTATTGTGTGTGTTTAAATGTTTAATGATGTTATTATTTTTCCAAAGGGGTTTTATGTATCATTTTTTAGATGTGGAACTTAAGCTCGAAATCCTGATTAATCTAATACTAAAGTTCTTAGCCAGTAAACTATTCTGAACATATCATCACAATTCACTGTTAACTTTACAGAGTTTTTAAATTTAATATTAACTTATAAAACATGTTCAATTTCTAGTTATGGAAAATCTGCATGTAATATTTAGGTGTTTTCTCCACAAATGTAAAGGCATATTTAACAACAGCAAAAAACCTATGCATTTGATGCTTTGCGAGGAATATAAAAATAAAACCATAGATGTTAATCATTAATAAATATGTAGCAATAATTCAGTCCATAATATTTATAGTTTGCAGTTTTCTAATACACAACCAACATATTAATAAATACCATATTAAACATTTTAAGTTGTAAAGAAAAAATAAAAGCAATAAATATAGTAATATGATTTGTTATAGTTCATACATATATTAGTTATTTTATACAAACTGACACTACACAGTGCCACAACTAGAGGGCCCAGGCGAGAGTTAAATTTTGGGGCCCCCTATTTCAAACCTTTAGGCCTGAATAGGGCCCTCAGCACCACCTCTAACTGTGGCGCTGATAACACACTTTCATTATTTAATTTGAACTAATATACTTATAAATTTGAATTGATTCCAATTGATTTTATAAGTTATTTGTTAACGTTGTGCAAAAGGGAAACAAGTGATACACATTTTGTGGTCAATTTGGATTATATAATATTAAAAATTACATAAAACTCATTAGATAATTCGGCTTTTTTTAAAAATATTTTGATATAAATATTTTCAAAAAATATATATATATAATGACTAATATAAAATATATTATGTTATACACTTATTTAAATTAATCGCTTTGGAATTTGAACACTTAACCACTTTTAGCACACTACATTTATTGCTTAATATATTCTGTAATGAAAAATTGATATTCTATAAATTTATTTTAAATACGTCCTAATAAAAATTACAACGATCTTAGTCTAAAATAAATTTAAGAGATTTATGTAGTTAGTGTTTCAGTTCAAAAATGGGATTTTACCCAGTAAAATGAATGGGTGATTTCTTAAGAGAATGTGGCACCAGCGTGTGTTTTCTCAGTCTTACAAACTTATAATGTA
Organism: Myzus persicae; assembly: GCF_001856785.1. Taxonomy (NCBI): domain Eukaryota; kingdom Metazoa; phylum Arthropoda; class Insecta; order Hemiptera; family Aphididae; genus Myzus; species Myzus persicae. Next base: position 738,246 of record NW_019104178.1, on the reverse strand, counting down.
GGAAGCAATTTTTATGTAAATAATAATTCATTTTACTCTGTCATTTTTAAAATTAATGTGAATTGGATCATTATAACATTTAAAGATAATATTATTATTAGAAACTGAACAATTTTTGTACATTTTTAAATTATCATAACTTAATTTAAAATAATGTCAATAAAAGCATCCATTGTGGCCCAGATAATAATCTCATCTTTAAATTGTATTACATATAATAATAACATCCTTTATTTTTGATCCTAGTATCAAATGCCAGTATTCTTAAGTGTTAAAGACTATAATGTAATATTAGCATACTTGTAAAATATTTTTTGTAAGTATTTAAACACTTATTATTATATTCTTTGTAAGTATTTAAATACTCATTATTATATTTTGTATTTAAAAATACTCAATAAAAAATTCTTTTGAACTAGATTTTTAGTTTGGGTTTTTTGAAAATTTTTTTTCCAGCAATGCCATATCGTCAACTACACATATAATTATTACATTTTGATATTGACGATAATGGTAAATATTTGACAATAACTCAAATATAATGGGGTTAATAATTTTTGAATAAAAAAGTAAGTATTTTTAATGTATTTAAAATTGAAATACCTTTTAATTGAAGTACTTTAAATACTTCTAAAAATAATTTTTTAGAAGTATGAATATCAGTAGTTATTCCACTCTTAAGTTATAATAGTATGATTAATTTTATTTTTACAGCAAATTTCATTGAACAACATATATATGAATATTATATATTTGTAGAGATAAAAAAAACCATTATAAAATGCTAACATAAAAATTACATTACATAGTTCTATCACTTAAAGTTATGAATAAATTATTAATTTTATTAACATTTTTAATGCTAGATGAAACATTATTATTAATAATTTATTAAAATTAATGATTATTGAAATTTTATTTAATCACATTTTAATAAATAATAATAAAAATTAATAAATAATAATAGTAAGTTTATATTTATAATGTCAATATGTTATAAATGTACAATAAATAAAATGTTATTACATACAAAAGAGATTAAAAAAAATATATTTTTAAGTTTGAACTCAAAATGAGTTCATTGTTTATCAAGGCATATAATTTATAACATAATTGATTCAAAGAAATGTTTTTAAACACTACATTTTAAGGAGAAGTAAATAAATATATAAATAAAAATATTGATTTAACACAGAACATACAATTTTTAATCACTAATTTAGGGAAAGATCTATAAAATTTTTCCCCTTAACTATTTGAATATTTTGTTTACATTATAAATTAATGTTAATACTAATGATAAACATTAAACATACATAATACATATTAAGAAAAAATTTTACAAATTGAAAATACAGAATTATACTACGACGGTGTGTCTGAATTATTATTTCCATTTTTTTGATCTAATTTGTTACCGTTTGTCTTGATTGTGTATATGAAGAATGTAAGGGCTTCTTTTTCATTAACAGATATGGTTTTAAAATGGTTTAACAATGTCTGAGAAAAAAAATCATGATTAATAAATATTTTTTTAAGATGTATTTATTTTAATTTGTCACAAACCAACAAATCTTAATCCACAAAATATTTCATACTCAAGTTATCTTTTGTATTAAAATAGCAAAATGTTATTTAAGTATGACTTAAATGTTTAAAAATATTTTTTTCAACTGATAAAAACATACATTTTGATATTGTGGACTTTTTTACTATCAATATTTAACAATTCAATAGTAAGTCATAGGTAGACATCTAGTTGAATTTAGAGGGGGGGGGGAGGCTAGAATAATCCAATAATCATTATAATAGTTTTAATTTTAGGATGCCTAAGCCCCCCTACGGCTCTTCAGATATCCGTCTATGTAGTAAGTTAAATAAATACTACGAAACATACAAATAAAATTTGTAAAATAATTACCTCTGCCATTTGAGCTTTATTCAGACTGGGTTTGGTCACTACTTTAAAATGTTTTTTATAGCGCCTAAGCGTATTCATCTGTAGTTGTGAAAAATCTACCTCTGGTGCTTCATCTTGACTAGATGGTTTCAGCGTTCTAGCGCTTTGAATCATACTCTTGTGATGATCACAAATGTAGATGTGTCTTGCCTACAGAAAACATTATTTAATAAAAATACAATAATAACTAGAAGTCTAAATCAAAAAAATAACTACAAATTATAACATACAACTGCGTCCAAATGTAGTTTAAGTTGTCTGACAGTGTTGCGAATTTTTTTACTATATGATGCGTTTCCAGCTTGTCGTTGACAGCGAAATCCATCTTCCTGTAAACAGCAAATCTTATCAAGTGGGCCACGTGAATCTTCTTCACCAGTACTAAAACCGTTTTGATTCATTTTCTAAAAAATAAAAATTATTAATTAATTAGATTCTGAAAAAAAAAATTGTACAATTAGGTACTAGTAAGCAAGAAAAAAGAACATACAACTAAAAATAAATAAATTGAATATTTTTCTAATTAGTATTGAAAATAATGCCCATAATATGCACCTAGTTGAGAATTAAATAATAAATCTCAAATATAAAAATTATTTTTATTGAAGATGAAATATAAACTTGTTTAGTTGTATGTGTTATGTTGGTCATTACTTTTGAATTAAAATTTTAAGTTAAAAATCATCAATGTTTATAATAAAAACTGATAAAATTAAAAGCTTTTAATTCAATACAATAATCAATGGATTTTAAATATAAGCAATAATATAATAAATTACATAAATAGGTATATTGTATATCATACATAATATATTAATATGTTATATTATGATAATTGGTTTTCTAATAAGTTGTAAGTTGAATTCTTTATTATCAGCGGGCAGCCTACTATTGTTCTATGCTACCATCATTATCCTTATGATAATTCATAACTTTTCATGGATAAACAATCTGAATGCAGCTTTGCATGATAATTAAATATTTATTTTATGATGCATACTAAGAATGGAAATGTTTAAATTTTGATTTTATCAATTATCAATAGACTAAATTTTCAAATATTTAAGTTACAGTCATCACTCATTACTCATAATATTTTAAACTATTATACATACTGAAATATCTAAATTAAGAGTGACATAATATTATCTTACCTTCAACTATATTAATAGGTTAAATCTAATTCAAATATAAAACTCAAAATTGTGGGTATTGTGTTTAAATTACATTTACTGAACAGGATAAATTCAATGTAAAAATATTGATTTTCACACTTCATAAAATAAACAACGATTTTTCTTACAATATGGTGAAAAAATTATAGAAAATGTACAACACCACGATTTCGGATTCAACGTTTCAAATTTACAAATTCATAAAAATGTAGAGTTTAATGGCAAAACAATTTTTTTCATTAACTTGATAATAATCTGTAATGATACCGTCTGCTCGTTTGTTTACGAGTGGAAACCATAATAGATAGGAAAATATGATAAAGTACTATTGATAAGAATATTAAGAATTAAGATATCCAAGTGAAAAATAATAAATAATATTGTGATAATGTGATGAAAGATGAAACAATTTATGAAAGCCCAGCTCAATTTTGCGAGCACGCTGAATTTCCAGTCTCTAAACGTATTTTAACACAACTCAATAAGCTATAATTCCATGTACAATATAGAAAAAAATTTAAAATTAAATCCATCAAATTTAATAATTTATGTATCCTTCAGATGAATAATTTTACTTTAGACCTTTAAAATAATATCAATAAATTAAGATAATAATATGATCCACCAATTTGCTCCTATTATACCATTACATAATGTAAGACAATTCAACAAAAAAAGAATAATAAATCTTAATAATATCTGCAATACATGGATGTATAGATGCTGTTATTTAATTTTTTGTATTCAAAATGAAACGTGCTAGCGCCCAGTAATATTTATCAAATGCAGACATTGACACATGTTTGATTGTAACTTAAAGTACTAAATATTTTTCGGTATTCGTTTATATGTGACCTACCGAGCAAAAATCGAGTTTAGTATGTGTTATGCCTAAATGATTATTTATATTGTTTATTAACAACGTGCAGGCACCAATCTATTAGCAGGCAAATAATTTTTTAGAACAAAATAATTTAATGACTTTTTGAATAATTTTGACATTTCCTGTAATAGCCAATTCAACATTCATTACTAGGTAATTAATACAAAGACTAAATTTTATGATTTTTAATTTGATTTAAAAACTCTAAATGAATGTCCAATATGGTAGGTTAAGCATTTCAGAAGCTCACATACTAAACAAATACCTATTTCTCTACTTGAAAATCTTGGTTGGGTTTCCTTAACTTTGTGATACCTTGAGTTTTGTCTATTAGTATGTATAGGTACAATATATTTCAGTGGCAGAGTTGTATTTATGAATTTTAATTTCAATGCCAACACAAAACATAATAACGAGTGTATATGATAAATTTCACCTCACAGCTAATAGTCTAACATGATTACCACCTGGAATTTAAAAGGTTTAACATAAGTAACTTACAAAATAAATTATTATTATTGGAAGTCAAAGGTGACAATAAATATTAAATAGGTTTTGCTGTACCTACTTAAGTCATTGATTAAATATACAGGTACATTTAATCAATACTTATGTCTTGTCTATTGAATAATTATACAATTAATATAATTAAGTAGTATATTTATTATTTTAATATTTAATTTACAATCAGCCAAATCAAAAATATTTTTAAATAAATAATTTAAAAATTGCTTTACATAATTGCAGAGTGCAGACTGTAATAATATAATAGTTCATTATATTTTTATGACTAAAGAATATAAATTGGTAACAAAATACAATTTCAAATTTAATACAGTAATATCACAGACAAAAAGTAAAGAATATAACAAACAATTTATGGTACAAGTATCAATACTTTATAGACTAATTATGTTTGTATGATATTGTAGTAAGAAACAATTATTTAGTTACAATTTAAAATGTATATAATATTATGTAAATTCATATTTGTATTATCTTAGAGAAGTCATACATTTTTTTGTATTGCAGCTGAGCCAATGTTATTTAAGGTTGAAATATATTAAGTATAGAGTTTAAAAAATAGGTACTTTCTATGCTTGTTAATCATTAAACAAATGTATACTCTATACAACATATTTTTAATGTCGATAAGTTAGGCATTTTGTGATAAAATGTGTTCTGTAGTTTTCTATTGTTAAATTTTTTCTTATGTTATCTAGTTATTACTTGCTTCTTTTTGCATTGGTATTAAATCGTAATTTTTCAATGAAGTTATTTATTTTTTATTTTTTAATATTAAATTTGTATTATATGGGCATACTGATATTACATTATAATTTGTATTACTTAACATTATTTAAAACAACCAAAAAAAAGATACACTTTATTATTTCATGACTTAATTTAATGTGTATAATAATACATATTAAGTATAATTAATACTTATTACGTAAGTTTTAGTATGTAAATAAATAATTTGTTCAAATAATTTGTTACCTAAATCTTAAAATAATATTTATTGTTCTTTAATGTGTTAATGACCAGTTAGTTGATTTGGAGTTGAAATTTTCTATTATCCATTTTTGATCATCATTTTTTTGTTTACATTTAGTTACATACACTTTTCTGGTACTAATATCATGTTCCATACATCTAGGACTTTTCCCCTGGACAAGTTTCATTTTACCCTAAAATATTGTATGATAATTGAATAAAAAATAATATTTTAATTAAATCAGAAAATATACATGATCATAATGCCATAGTTGGTTTCCGCCACCATTATGGCATCCATATAAGCTGATTTTTGCTTTTAATGATGAGTCACTTATATCCAAACACATATTTTTTCTTGTTTTAATATCATTCCGCCAACTTAGAATAAATTTCTAAAAAAAAGTTACAACATTTAAAACATACTACCTAGTATAACCAAACCCTATATTTTCAAATTATTACTTGATTTTCATCATCACTATCACTACATTCTTTTAAATTGAGCGGGTTATCTGATGTAGCATCTAAACATAGCTCTGGAGCAGTAAAAGTTCTTATCTAAGACAATAAATAAAGCTAAATCAATTAAAGTAGATATGAAGTTACCATATAATAATATCTTTATAACTAGAATTCTAATCTTAAATTCTGAAATATAAGAACAATTCAAAAATATAACAATACAAAAAATCATTGATTAGTGCTCTTAAATATGAATGTATCCAAATCTTTTTTGTTGTACCTACAAAAATGTAGTTTATTCTTAAATATTAAATAATAAACAATTTACAAAAAGTTGTTGTGCTTATGCTTAGATAAAACACACTGGATAGAGCTATAGTGTTTATCAAGCATAGTCTGTGCTTGAGCAGACCTGTTAGGCCCCAATGTATTTATTGCACATGAGTCAAAAATGAAATAGGTAGAGCGAGATAGGGTGTATATTATCTAAGGTAGTGGTAATATAATTGCTGTTATATATTACTACAAGCACTTTATGTTTTGTGAATATGCAGTGGTGACATTGGAACCCAGTTGCTATATTTCAATACTTTAAATCATAGCTCTATCTAGTGTGTATCATCTAAGTGCACATTAATATTCATTTACCTTTCCTTTAAACACATCTGGTGGTTCAATAGGCGGATATTTTTCGACTAAATCAAATGCTACTTCATGCATGAACCATTTAAATGGATTGCATTTAAGATTTTTTCTTATTTTTTTCTGCTTAGATATATCTCCAGTATTAATATTCCTGTAATGTGGTCTACGCAGATACAAATATTCAGCATACTCATCCATCCACACTTCTGCTACACGGCGATAATTCTGGAACAATTTTTTTTTAACTTTATAAAATGACAATTGTTTATATAGTGATTTTAACATTTATAACATATTAATTTTTTTTTTAATCAAACTAAGAAGTAATAATTTTCTTACGTAAAAACAACTAAAAATTATTTAACTATAATTTAAGTATTAATTTAAATTGGAATATATTATATAATTCTCTATACACTGATAAAAACATTTTTCAAACAATTTACACATTTTGTTAAGCATTATATAATTAAATAAAATAGCAACGATGTATTCACCTTTCCAACAAAATCACCAATGCCAGGATTCGGGAACGGTGCAAACTTTCTATAGATATGGCCTACTCTTGAACAAGGTGCATCTAAAATAGTACCTCCGCATTGCCATATTTTAAATGATAATTCATACTGTTCTCCACCCCATATGTCTAGGCCAGGGTCATAACCTCCAAGTTCCCAAAACCATTTAGCCGATATAGCAAATAAACCACCTGCCATTACAGGGCTCCTATAAAAAAAAATTTAATTAAATATGTATTACATAATACAACTTTAACATAAACTGGACAGGGCACACAAAATTGATTAAAGTTATAATATTGTAAAGTGAACCATTAAATTATAAAAAAGCAGTAATATGCTATAATTTATGCAGAAAAAATAAAACTAAGTTTATTCGTACATTCTAAATAATACAACTAAAATATATATGATGATTCATGGGCATTTTGTTCTTTAATTATACTTTTATCCAAATTCAAAATAAATTCTATAACAAAGCTTAGGGAATCTAGAGACTGTTTTCTTTACAGTTTTAGAAAAATAGAACATCTTAAATTATTTATTTATTACGGTTTTTAATTACATCTGATAATACATTTAAAGTTTAAGCCCATTAATAAAATACAGGTCATACAAAATAATACACTCAATGCATGTAAAGGACAGCCTAGGTAAAAATTATGTTTAAAAAAAAATGTTCTATACTATATTACCGAAATGGTTTGGTAGGATACAATAGATCTTCAGGTAAAAGTGGCAATCTTTTATAAAAAAATTCCCAATCAAATGCACCTCTAGCACCTTCATCCTGTGCCCGGTATTCAAAGGTTTCAAAAGCAATGACATCAATGAATGGACATACACATGTTCGATAATCTTCAGTAATAGGTTCTAGGTATAAATTACATTATATTATGCACAATACAACATTTTCTTCATATTTTATTTAAAAGGATGTCAGAGCACTGTTTGTTTTCTCTCTCTGGCCCACGCTCAACATAGACAAAACACATTTAAGCAGAATAATTTTTTTTATGTTTTAGAATAATTTTAGAGTAAAATCATCCATTACAAAATAAATAAAGAATATTATTTTAAGAGAATGACATATCGATTTGTTTTAATATTGTCTCAAAGCAATTTAAAAATCATTTCAATTTTCAATTTTTTTTTCGAATACCAAGTCAAATAATAATAAAATATAAAACCAATATATCATACCCTCAAAAATATTATCATCTAAAATTTTTTTAATAGGTGATTTTACTCTAAGGTTACTCAAAAGTCATTTAAAAACAATTTTAAGTAAAAGCGTTTTATTTGTGTTGCACGTGAGTCTGATAGAAAACAAATCAACATCCTCTCAATATTGTAAAACAAAATTGTACATAAGTACATGATCAATTACAATGAACATGTAATATATAAAATGTATAAGAAAAATTATACCTAACAGAGGAGGTAACCAGTTAACATTTGCTTCCGTATGCGAATCTAAAAATATTAAAATTTCACTGGTGGCTTTTCTAGCTCCAGCTAGACGAGCTCTAATTAAACCTTGTCTTTTTTTCAAGTGTATGATTTGAACAGTATCAGCTAAGTTTTTTGATAAAAAATTATCCAATGGTCTCTTTAAACTAGCTAGAAAACACCAAAAATGTATTTTATTAAATGATTTGTTTAGTAGGTATGTAGATACTCAAGAATAAGTTAATTAATATAAATTAACAAGAATGTAAGGTGTTGTTATTTATAAGCACATTTCAGTGATAAATTAATAAAACAAATTAGGTATGTATTGGGTAATTAGGTACCTTTTGTACTTGAATCATCCACTAAAATTATTTCTTTAAGTAAGATTTTAGGAGAACGGTTTAAGACACTATACACAGTTCTAAGAAGTGTTGAGAAATGTTCATTATGAAATGGAACAACTACACTAACAGTAGGTAATTTCCTATTATATTTTTTAAAACGACACCTGTAAAACAACATAAAAACAAATATTTCAATATTGGAAAAACAGATTGAATATATATCATGAGCAGTGGCGTCCAGACGGGTTACCAATTAAAGCAACAGCATGCACTCTTGAGGGGGGATGGGTATAATTAATTTGTCATATCTATGAAAACTTAAAAAGTATATTATAATAATTAATTTTTGTGGACTACCTATGTGAATAGAAATGTTATCATTGTTTGAAAGCAGTTAAAACGTTTTTTTACAAAAAAAATAAAAGGTGGATGGTAATACTTTTGTTATCTGCGTGTGATCTCAAAATTCTTCTGTGCGCCACTGGACAAGTATATGAAATAATATTTAAACTCAGGTAAAAAAATTACAATTTGTGTCGTATATCTGGTATTGAGCGATTAACAGATATGCTGTCACTCAACAAAGCATTAAATCCATTTACTTTATATAACTCATCATATTTATGTTGATTGAGTGTTGAAAGAGAAGCGCTAACTCCTTGTTCACCAATACCTGGATATAATTAAATTTACCAACATCAATATAATACAATAAAATCAAATTCATTCCACTAATAAATATATTACCAGTTCGTTGTTTCTCTATGTTAATAAATTCCCAATCATGCCAGTCAACCTTATTATCATGATTTTTATTTGCATATAATAACTGTTTGCTGGCAATATCCATCTTTCCTTGTATATTTTCATTATTTTCATATTGATTAATTCGTGTAGACAATTTGAAAATCACAGTTGTCACAAGGGCAGTGATCACAACGAAAATGAAATACTTAAGTAAGCTTTTAAGATTTCGTTTCATTTTGACTTCAGGCATGGAAAGTAACCAGACATAATAATAAAATATTATTTTATACCTACCAATATAAATACTGTACTTGATTACAAGCAACAAGCAATATTTAGTAGGTACGTGTACCTAACAAAAACTAAAGAAGTAGGAGACGTTTCGTTCCCATAGCAATATAAACGTTATGAACAAATAGTACTGAAGTAGTAAAATTGAAATACCGACAAAAAAAAAATGACTAATGAGTGATGACGGATGGCAGTGGCGAAAGATAAGTAGAGAAGTGCATTTTCAAAATAGAGACAACGGCATAATAATATAGATGTATAGAGTATCGCGACAAGGCGTAGGCAATCTGCAAGTCGCACTGCCAAGTGCCAACACGCGCCGAGTCTCCCACAGCCGCGCTTTATCTTTATCACAATTATTCGTTTTTATCATCAATAATGGCAAATCATGACATAATAAACAATATGATGACCATCGAACATTATATTATAATGTTATGACAGAACCATGAAGACTACAATAATATAATAGATAAGAATAACACTATTAAAATTTTAAGTATAAACTAATTAAACTATAAACTATTATAACACATTATTTAGTCATGTTAGTAATGTAGTACACGTACACACAGTTAGCTACGAAATGTGGTATAACAATAACATAATGTAGACTAGTAAAAAGGAGTAACAGTAATCAGTATACAAAATACATACCTAATAAATAATAATAATATTTAAACTCATTGGCTTAAATACACGATTTGGGCCAATTGGGAATTAGTCACCCCAAATTTCTACCAAGTCCCCCTCCCAATTCCTTACACTTTACACCGGTAGACGGTACCACGATTCAAGATAGATAGTTTAGTATCAACCTGTGCAAAACAAAAATGTTTACGCAACCTCGGTTTTTGAAAAAATCTAATTTATATTTTTCTTTGTTGTATTCAAAAAAGATAACCTTATCCATTATGAAACAATATATTAATGACCTATATTGCCATTTCTACACATGTAATATATTTTTAAAATAATTTGGCTCATTTTGAACTATTTATAAACATAAAATATGCCTTTAAATATTTACAATTAAATAATACTTTTTTTAACAAAGATACACAAATTATTATAGTTTTATACTCAGGGTATTTTTTCCTTGGCCGCTTAAATACATCACAAATAAAAAAAAATGTGAAGTCAATCTGTTGTATATAAAATAATCTTTTATACCGTGTATAGTAAAAATATAGTGTACGATGAAAACAACTCTATAGCGGCTAACAGTGCTAGCGAAGACTAAATTTCTAAAGATAGTTTATTATATATGTAATTATATTTACATTGGTAATTTATTTTTTTATAAGTAATATCGTAGTAGTATTTCATTGTGTCTATTTCAGACCTTCTATCCGGAGGGATTGTACATTTTAAAATGGATATATATCATAGGAGCAAATATTTTTTATTTTTTTGTCTTTTAATGTTTCCATTTTTAAATTTTAAATTTTAATTCTTATTTTAATCTGTAATGTTTATTATATTTTTGTCTTTTAGTGTTTCCATTACTAATTTTAATGTTTATACTACTTTAATTAATTAAGTTTATTATTAGTACTCCAATTTCACCAATAAGAGATTTATCCTCAGTGGTGTGTTGGGCCATTATACTCGATATTCTTTTATTATAACTACTGTACTGTGATCATATTATTATGGCCAATAATAAATTATTATTATTATTATTATTATAAAGTAAAGAAAAAAGCGCCCATAAAATATTTAGTCATTCAGCACAACATAAATTGGATAAAAAAAGTTTTATTTAATATAAATTTTTCCAGTAATACTGTAATAGTGTACCCCTGGTAGCCCCTCTGAAATAAATACTACTAATTGTATCACACATCTACGATCTACTCATTGTATTTTATAAATCATTTAACATTTTTTTAGTATAGATGAAAGAAATTAACAAGTAATATCATACAACTTCATTCGCAACATAATAATACATTAATATTATATTGTCTGAACTTTGATTACCTACCTATTAATATTGTAATACCTACTAATTATCTGGCTAATATAGCTCACCTATATAGGTATTAAGATGTTGTGACTATTTCAAATCGGAAATGACAATTGCATAAACATAACTTTAAATTATTATAATTTTTTTAATTTTGAAGTTTCGTTTGGAAACAATCAAAAGCGTGAATAACAAAATCATGACTAAAATCAGGAAATAACAAAAGTTTAAAATTTAGAACCAAATATAACACGAAATTGTGAACGTCGCTGCCCGCGTCGTGTAGACGTGTAGTAGGTCTATTTACTTAATCTATATTTACTCTTAAAATTAGACAATAATCAAAAACACATTTAAAAAAATATTATTTCATAAAATATGATTTAATTTTAATTAAAAAACAGGTAAATATGTTAAAATGTCTCAAAAAGTTCAGAAATAAGACTAGAATCTAAAAAATTGCAAAAATATGCAAAATTCAGTTCTCTGGATCAAGAAACAAATTTTTAGTTAATTCTGCTATTTCTTAAACATTAAAAAAAGGGGTTTAATATTATATTTATATAATATTGTTTAAATTTATACATATAGGTAATATCAATTATTAAACATTAATTTTAATATTTTTTTTAACTTGGTAGATCTGACCTGTTTATTATTCTAAACAAATTAGTTGTGACATATACGGACATACAGTAACACTAAATTTATAATATAATAATATATATATAATATATAATATATATTATAATGGATATTTGTATTACTTTAGTAGATAAAAAATTGTATTTCGCGTTCAAAAAAATATTATATGAGTATAAATTGTATTATTCAATTGTTTTATTTTTGACTATTCATAATTCACAGTATCTTAACTAATGAGTATCGACATTTTTTTATACTAGTGTACATCAGTTTAATAAATGCACTAGATTATTATTTTAATGTTCAATGTGTTGTGTAATATACATGTTTATGATTACTAAGCGCCTAACTGATACGAGGGCAATGGCACTGCGAGCTGCGGGTCTGTGCGGCTTATATTATATTCTAGCCCCTCCAGATTATTGACTCTAATTGCGTTTAAGCACACATCATCAAATTTTAACTATATAGCACTATAATATCTACTATACAGTGTTTATTTTACTTTTAGTTACCCAGAAAAAAACTCAGATAGTCGTTTATTGATTTAAAAGAAACAGACCATTCAAATTATTTGTTTGTTTATATTTTACTGTAGGTAGGTAGCCTTATTAGTTTTTCTTATTTTCCACGTAAAACCGTTTTTTATAAAACTATGCAATCATGCAACAACTAACCATTATGGATATTGGGTACTGACGTGAAAGCCAAGGGTGAGACACGAGACCACTTGTAATAGTTGTAAGTTGTACCATGCTTGCAGATTGGTTATTGTTTGAATTTTCTTATTTTTAATTGAAATTGCCTATATCAAACCCCTTTAACCCTTTAAAAATCAGTTGTGCTGTGTCTACGGTGTTATCTAAAAAATATTTTAGATAACTGGTCACTGGTGGCATCGTATATTCTATATACATAAACTATATTATAATATATCTATTTAAATATGTCTAATATTTTGTATAGTCACGAAAATTGTATACCAATAATCATTATTGAGCATTGGAGCGTGGACTAAATTTTTATTTAAAAATATATCATACTATCTACAGCAGTACATCACTACTACTACAACAAAGGCGCTGAGCTGTTACCTATTTGCCCACTTTATATTATTTATAATTTATACCTCAATGAATATTTATCAATACAGATGAATTCGAGATGGATTTATCACTTAATAAGTGGATTAATTCTTTTACTACCTATTTATCGTAATTTATGAATGTCATAATATCTAATTTTTTCCGCCAAAAATTCAGAAGACTCCAATAAAAGCTGTAGTATAGGCCTCGCAGGTTAAAAATTACAATCCAACTTTGAAACTCAAATTGTGAATAACTGTTGAATTTAAATTAATTTTAAATTGTAGTTATGTCTTATTTTACTAATATAATTAATAGTTACATACTATATTATCTACAGTCAATTAACAGTATCTATCACAAAATAGAAATAACTAATAAGACACAACTGCAAAGTGTAAATGTATCTACACATCACCGTGATCGTCTTAATACTTACGTACTGTATACAAGAATACAAGATACATATCTTAATTTGTGGCTCTGCCATACTATTAATTGCTGCAATTTTACTATACACAATTCTAATTTACTATTAAGTATTACTGTTTTTGTATTGCATAGGTGACACCTAACGGTAGTATCACAGAATACAGATTATATTAAATATATAATGTTTAATATAACCTGTGGTAGTGTGGTACCATCCACGACCCACCCCTTTCACCGAACATCTTTCGACCGTGTTCTGCGCCACTGACAAGTGACAATAACATATTAACATCTATATCTTACAAACTACGGATGGTTGGAATGGTTCTTAATATAAATTATAATATTATAATGTGTGGAGCTGACAACCACGAAACTTCGAAATTTAGAAGACTAAAGCAATAATATTATAAAATAATATGAGCTTACAAGTTACAAGCAACACGTATAGTGCATAAGTGCATTAGTGCATACTGCATACCTAATATTTAAATATTTTGAATTTTGAGATCCCTTTCCATTGCACACACCAGTGCCACAGTGCAGTGGTACCATAGAATGCAATACCCGTAGTCACATAATATCGGTCACATGACGGCGTGCGGCTGTAGTTGTCTCGGTTGTCCGACCCACCCACTGACTGGTGCATGCGCAGCACAGGTGACAGCGTTGTATCTCCATGTTTTGTTTACAAATAGTTAGATTGTTGTTAGCCTAGAGAAAATTTGCAACTACCTGATACCTCTGAAATCCGCCGGCCGCTGCGAATTGTGATCTGCGATCGATCGCCAGTCGCCACTCGCCGGTTGTAGTCGCCACTCGCCGCACGAGTGTAGTGTGTATGACTACAAAGTACTGGATTGATGACGATTGTATACGGGATACAGGACTAAATATTTATCAATAAATCATTGGTGCTTGGAAATACTCTCTTTTCTATTGAAGAATGAGGAGTGAAGACTGGAGTGTTGAACATTAATGCATTATTACAACTATCGATGTAGAAGTATCTGCATCTGCGCATTAACTGACCCTCAACTTGTGCCACAAAGCATAACACATTATCGCCCTTAAGGATAAGGACATAAGGCTTACACTTCTATACTTCATAGACGAGTATACAGTCTTAAGCCTTTTTACTTGTCTCTCTCACTAGTCAGTAGTCTTACTACCTGTTGGATAAATTCAAATACCTATCTATAACAATTTTGTTGTATCAACTTCCTAGTTCTTTCTATAGACGACATTGTTAAGCACATTACACGCTGTGAAATACGACGGTAAGTTCATATTATTATATTGAATTTGTTTCAAATCCTTAATATAAATTGCTGGGTCACCGATTCAATGTTGACATGAGCTTAAACACTTTATTGGTGTTGTGATTCAGCAGAGTGGTAACTAAATTCATTGTATGAGATTTACATTGATTATCCAATAAATCGTATCCAATTAGATATGAAAAAATATGTTGTCTTGCTTTGCTTGAATCTATTTTTCATTTCTCTATATGTGCAATTTTTAGAAAATGACCGAAACAATGTGTTGATTAAAATTTAACATTACAATCATGATGTCGGAGTGTTGAAAACTGTAACATTATGTTTCAATAAGTTTGTATATAATACAAAATATTATCAAATAAAATAACTGTATTACCAATTTTAAGTAAAAAAATAATATTTCAAGCGGGTAAATAAAAGACATTTTTAATAGTTAAAAATTAGGTTGTATTCATAATAAATAATGTATTCTACTGATTTAGATATATGAATAAGTACATTTATGGGAGATAAAACAAAATTAAATACAAAACATTAAGTATATAATATAAAGTGCATTTAGAAATCAGAATATCACCTTCAAGCCTTATTAGGACAGCCAGCAGCATTTTTAATTTACACTATATTATATAAGCAAAACTTGCTAAAAATTGAATTATTGTGAAAAACTTCACATACAATCACAGATAATGTTCTTACTTTTAACCATCAAGTTTCATTATAGGTTGATTCATTCTAATTTTTAAACTGACAAAGCTGAATGTGATATACGGGGTTTAAATTTGTTATGTTACATTATTTTAAAACAGAGGACAACAAATGCTTGTGTCGTGTCCTATTAAGTATCTCTGAAAAACAGGTTATATAATTACTAGACTTAAAAGAAAAAACAACATCTGGTTGATACATTTTGGAAAAGAACGTAGTATCTTGATTTTTAAGTTTATAAATTTATGAATTTATCAAAAATTATGATGTCATTTATATCTATGTATTTCTTTTAAGAATATTACTATTTCTTCATAACTTCCATACTGTTTATTAATTTTTTCTGCAAAAAATTTACTTTACACCTGTAAATACAACATTTTATTAATAAAATTGAATATAACAACTTTTAAATTAGTTATTTATATGTTTAAAAGAAAACTAAAATACTAACCTTGAACTTAGACAATGTAGAAATCCACTTTTTAAGATTTTCTAAAGTAAAGGCATCGACATATTGTTAAAATTGATTTCAGGCAGTATTTTGTCTGTTATTTCTTAATATATTTAAGACTTTGATGTATGATTCATAAATGTTTCAAATAATTTTTTTGATAGTATTAATTATTAATTATTTATATTGATTTTTTTTTACTATCTAAATACAAATAAAACTATACTTTGTAGGTACTTAATAATATTTCCTTAATGTTACAGCTATTGTGATCATGGAAAACGAAGCTGATAAACGAATAAGACTTGCAAGAGTAAGTTATTATTTTTATGTACTAACTTAATTTAAATAGTTATTTATTTTATTATAATAACAGGCATTAGCCTAGTTTACCATAAATTAATAACAATGATAAGTTATAAAAATATTGTACCAAATGATTACATTTTTATTTTTAGCTATTGTTGAATCTTGGTCATTCATATCTGCATACTGTTGAAATAGAAAATTCAGAAGGAGAAAGTGGAGAAACTGAATCTGGGGAAACTGAAGTCGAAGAAACTAAATCTGGAGAAAAAGAAGTGCAAGCAAAATGTAATGTAAGTAAACAACAGAACACAGAAGAAGAGGAAGAACAATTTGGTAAACAACATAATGGTAAAGTAATTAAACAACAAGAATTGGAAAAAAAAACAAATCTAGAAGATATAACTCAGCAGTTGTCTAGAGATATACAACAAAAATCTTGCGAAACTTTACCTGTTAAAGTTCACACAGAAAAACATGACCTGGAAAAAGAAGTTGCAAATAAATCTAATGAAAAGAATCATGAGTTTTTAATTGACTTACCAAAAGAATCCAATAACACAGGTCAACAGAAGTTAGAATGTGGAGTAGATTTAATAGGTGAAGTGCAAGAGGAATTTAGTAAAAAACAGCAAAAACTCCATACAGATGACCAACCAAAAATTGATAAAGATAAGGAACACGAAGGTGATGAAAAACTAATTAAAGATTCTGAAAATGAAAAAAAAGAAATACAAATTCAGTTACTAATTGAAGTCCCGCCCATGCCTGATGAAGAAGTGGAATTATACTTAGATGTGCAAGTTGATTCAGAGTGTTTTAAAGAACTTAATATACAAAAGCAGGAAGTGCTTGGAGAAAAACAACAAACAATTGATAAAAATCAAAAAGCATTTGACACAAATATGATGCACACGGATCCCAAATTTGATGAAGTAAACATATCACAAGACATTGAAAGACATATTCAAAATAAAATAAACCAAAAATCAGAGCAAAATATGGAGGAAGGAGAAATACAACCAGAATTAAATGAAAATTTGCAAGAACAATACAATATTGATGTACAGCATGATGATAAAGAATTACAGCAAGATGATGATGAAGAAGCACAAACAAATATCCATAAGGAAACTATGGACAAAAATCATAAAAGAATACTACAAGAAATCGAATCACTTATACGTGATTTTAAAAATAAAAAAAAGACTGAGAATGAGAAAAAAACATACAATATAAATGAAGATGAAAAATGTGACGATTTGACAGCAAAACGAATTGCAAAAATAACAAGAGAAATTGAAGAATTAGAGTTAGACATGGAACAAGAGCAAGATGAAGAATTAGTAAAGGAATATATTGATGAATTTAATCGTATGTTTTCATCAGTTGTCAAAGAAAAATTCTTAGAAAAACTACTTCTTTCATTTAATGAAGATGCAGCACCATATTATAAAAGAATTGATAATTTGCTTAATAATTATTTTCCAACTAAATTAGATACAACTAATGATAAAATATCAATAGATCCTACTTGTTCTAAATTTAATGAAGGTCCTATAGAAAGGTCTGATGTAGCCAATGATGCATTTGAAGAAACACAAGAAAAGTCCGATAAAAGAATTGAAGAAGTAAAACAAGGGTCTGATATGTACAAATTTGAAATACTTCCAGAAGAATCTGATATAGAAATGGAAGAATTTGAAAATAAAGTAGTACAAGAAATGCCTTACATTGAAAACGAAGACGAAACACAAGAAGAATCTGATGTAGATGTGGAAGGATTATCAAATCCTGACAATGAAGTAACAGGAGGCTTAGATTGGAACTTACAAATAGAGTCTGAAATAAATGCAGACGAATCTGATGGACAGTCATTACAAGATAGCGAAGAAGAATTAGAAGAATTAAATGAAGATGTAAACATAGTAACTGAAATAGTTTATGATTATGAAGTTGAAGAAGAAGCAGAATCTAGTTCAGTGGAAGAACTTGATTCAATTGAAAAATCTGATGCTACAAATAATGAATTTAGTTCTAAAGAAATAAAACAGTGTAGTGATGAAATACAACAGGAGATTGATAAAAAAGGACAAGTTAAATGTATTGGTAAAATACATGAATTACAAGGAGATTTACTAGAAAAAATTGATAATGATAAACCTGAGAAATTTGAAGATTTACAACTACAAATGGAAATAGAAAATATACAAGATTTAGACGAAATACCATTAAAACTAAAAATTCAGCAAGAACAATTAGAAGAAAAATTGCATCAACAAATGAAAACCTTTCAAGAAGAATTCTATAAAAATTCAAAACTTGAGTATGACAAAGAACAACAGTTAAAAGGTAATACATTAAATGACCCTGTTTATGATAAACAGCAAAAATTGTTTTATGAACTAAAGGGCAAATTTCTAAAAACAAAAGAAGAATATAAAGATTTAGTACAACAAAAAATGATTGAAGCATTACAACAAAAAGTTGATGAAAAACAGTTACTAGAAATGAAAGAATTTCCAGAAGAGTTTGTTGAACCAAATATAGAAATAGATGATCTCCACAAGGAAGTTTTGCAATTACAACGTGAATGTACTGAGTTAGAGCCAGAATTTAGCTATAATATACCATTAGTTGTTGACGAAAAACCAAGCAATAAGAAAACTCAAAAAGTCAAGTATAATTTGTATGAAAAATTATTTGAAATACACAAAAAAAAATTATGTTTTTTTGCTGATTCTAAAGAGTGGCCTGAAAAAGTATGTACAAATAAAATAACAATAACATGATAAAGTTTCAATATTATATTAGTTTTACATTTTTTTTTAGTATTTATACCCATCAAGTTTGCTGGATGAATTATTTGATGATCCTTCAGAGGTTAATCCTAATTTTTTTGTGATCACGTTGTACTCTGTTGACATTGGTTATTCAATTAAAATAACCATGAATAAGAATACACCACCAGTTGAAACTTTTTATAGCTACGCTGAAGATTCAATATTAGAATTTGTGGAAAAAGAACAACTTCCACCCTGCTTATTACATTTGTTTGATAAAGCTAGACCAAGGTTATTTTATAATGGATGTGTTATAGCAGAAATTCATGATAAGTATTATTGTGAAGACTCAAAAAAAGTATATCGAATCTTATTGCATCCTCATGCTTTGGTAAGTTAGTAATTTAAATTTATTACAAAAAATATGTGTATGATGTTAGTTTCATATTTTATTTTTATAAAAATTATTTTTTCAACATAAATATATTCTTTCAGTCCATTCAGAGTGATGTGAATCGAATAATTGAGAAATGTAAGCCTGCCCATTGTTCATACGAACAAAGACTAAAGATTGAAAGTGATTTGCTGAGACTAAATTTTCCTGTAATGTGTATGGATACGGCGCCTATTTCTGGTTTAGTTGTTCAGTTACAACACCAATTGTTAAGTCGTCGAACCATAAATCTAAACCCACTAAAAATCAAAGATCCTTCCAACTTTGAAATGGATTTGTCTAAAAAATCGCAAGACGACAGATTACCTAAAACAGAATTGAATAAATCACAAAAATCATCTTCAACATCGATGGTCAGTTAAAAATATTTTTATCGTTTTAATGACATTCACAGATTAATTTAAATTAAATTAATATTATTGTTTTTGAACCTGTATTTGTATGTTTAGAAAAATACTACAAATGACAATATTATTCATCACCTTTTATGGAAGTTTGAATTCCGTATCCAAACATTTAAACTTATCAAATTATACATTTTTGTAGTAACTGAAACTCTAGAGTATTCTATGTTATTGTGTATGAACTCAACTGTTCCACGTTCTAAAAAAATGAGGTATGACATTTATAATGGATAATTTAAATTATAGGATTTTTAATGTTTGTGTTATTGTAGGTTTAAAATAAATCTTGAAACAAATAAATTAAAAGCCTATATTGATGTGATATTAGAAATTCTTAAAAAAAATGTTAATCCTGACATATTAGTGGTTCGAAGATATAAAAGTGACGATAAATCAGTACCTCAGTCTATTACATGTGTTCCATCATTGTTGAATGACAATGTTTACGAACCTGGTTCAGCAGATATTTCTAAGGTATACAGCATTATACAAATTGTGAAAATTTATATTTTAATGTTAATCTTAAAACAATTATTTTGTTTGAATTTTAGTTTCTAGATGAGTTGTTAGAATTTATACCTAAATGTGACCCCCAATTTGATCAACAAAAGACTGATGAAACAAAAGGATATTTAAAAGTAAATAAAAAGGTAAAGTTAAAATTGAATAAATATGTATACACACATTGAAGCAATGGCACGGAATGAAATTATAACTGGCAGTTCAAATAATTTGATTAACCAACCACCATACCTTCCAATTTACCACCCCTTTAAACGACTGTGAAACAGGCTTAAATTTAACTCACTTTATTTAAATAATTAAATGACATTTCTACGTATAATAGAATTATAATAGAAAGAATTGGAAGTATACTCTATTATTTTACTCACCCACACCCAACTACTTGAAGTACGAATTTAGTGCCACTGCTTTAAACAATGCTAATGAGTTATTTTATTTACCAAACACATTCTTATAAGTTAATTTAACTTAACCGTTGCAAATTATATTGTAGATACAGTAAATAAATAGAGTATGCAAAATAGCCAATTATCTGATTATTTATTTGTCAATGGTTGCAATGATAAATCCCAGGTCGTATTTAGGCACCAACAGTGACAGAAGACTAGCAAATGTTTGTTGTGTTCAAACTGACAAGATTCGTGTGTATTTCTTCTGAAACTTTATCTATTATATTGACTAACATTTAAAGTATATTGTGTTGTCACTTATCTTCATATATTGTCATTTTTCTATATCTTACAATTTACAAATGTATAACATGACAAATTTATATTGAGCAGAATCTGTTTTATGTGGTTAGTTTTATATAATTAATTATAATTAATTGATCTATTTTTAAATTTAAAGGTAAAAATATTATCTGTGTTAGTGTGTTCTCTTGACAGCTTATTTCATTATTTTATTTTTAGTGAAAGTTATAAACATAAAAGGTTTTAATATTTTACATATTTATAACTTACTTTAAAGTTAAAAGATAAAAAAAAAATTGAAAAAACTGTAGAGAAAACATTGATAATATTCTTACTTTAAAATTTGGTAATAGTTCATATCCTCTCTAGACTCTCAATTTTATGAATTTGATAGCTTTTTATCAAAAGCTAAAGTAATTTATAAAAAAAAGTTGTCTCAAATAACCAAGTGCCACAATTAGGCTGTTATTTTTATTTTCTCATTGTTTTTTTCTATTGTAGACTACTTCATGATTGTTATTATTAAAATAAAAATATAATTTTTTATAGGTGGAATCAAAGAAGAAAGATGTTAGTACAAAATCGTTACCAAGAAATTTAGGTAAGTTAATTTATTTTTACTATATTATATTTTTAACATTAATTTATTTAAGAGGACACTACCCACTTGTTTGTTGTCTTCGTTTTACAAACGTAAACCATAGCGAATTTTTGTTATTTAATTTCAATTGTGTGCTGTTTGTTTTGATATTAGAGCGAATCGACCTTCTATCTAACTTTTAGTTAAGAACATTATCTATGTTAGAGTATAAGCTTTTATTCGTTATTTTAATCACAATTATTCTGTGTTGTAATTTTCAAGAGAGAGCATTATTAATTTGTATTGGCTTTCATCGATACACATTAAATCCCACTCAATGGCACTGAGTAACACTAATAAGTAATAATCATTCATGAGTCATGACTAATGTATAGGTAGGCATCCTGTATTATATGGGAAACTACCGTTTTTCAAAAGTCTGTCCCATTGTCCCGAAATAAGCTTCTGGGACGCTAAATCATCCTGTTTTTTTTAAAAATATGTATATTTCCATCTACAGAAAAAGATGAAAAGAAAATTACGTAAAATTAAAAATATAATCTTCATCTATCTGTTTTAAATATTAATAAATATATTATGCATTCGTAGAATAATATTGCTATTACTATATTATTATGAAAACTAATTTGTATTTATCAAATTCAATTTTTTGAATATAAAGTTATTTTGGTCTTCGTCTTAACAGATCACAGCTCAAAGATAATAATATTAGACATAATATTATAGACTATAGTGCATTACTTGTATAAAGGTAAATGATTTCTCTTGTAATGTAGTTAATCTGTATGAAATGTTTATCATTTTTATATTTTGACAGTTAGCGCAGTTAATTATGAAGTATTTTATGAATTTGTGTTGGGAAATAACTAATAAGACACTTTTAACATGTACATTCATCCAAAAAATATTTGCCTTTATATTATTAATAGTTAATACTAAAAAATATTTATGATCTGTAAAATTATGATAAAAGACCCAAAAAAGATTATTTTAATTATTTTTGTAAGTTATCATTAAGACATTAAATATTTATTCATAATGAAAAAATCAAGCTTGGGAAAATTCCTGATAATTTTTACTGAGTTAAGTTAATAGTTTTATGGAAATTTACTATAAACTTACTTATTAACTTAAGTAAACTTATTATTATTTTTTTATATACATAAAGTCACAAATAGCCCAGTAATATAGTAAAAGGTAAATGTTTATGAAATATGCATCATCAATATTATAATATTGTGTTAGATTTAATATTTAATTATTTATAAATTAACATAACATGGATTTGATTAAAAGTAACTTATTATTTATTCAGTATATATATATTGATAAAAATCAGTTAAGTTAAAAATTAAATTAAAAAAGTTAAGTTAAAATGAACTTAACTTTAACTTTTCAACTCGTTTATGCCCAGGCTTGAAAAAAATGAAGTCCTGTATTTTGTATTTTATATCTGGACACCTTACATATAGCATATAGGTCCTGAGCGGTGATTGCAGGATTATAAATTACCTATTGTTGCCCCTTAAATAATACCCATAACGAGGTCCCTTAAGATATTAAATCAAATATTTACGAGTAAAATGTGAATCAGTTAATATGACATTTGAATAAACAAGTAAAAATATTACTTTCTCGTCATTCTGGTTTCTTCTTTTTTCTTTGCTATTTTTCTTTTTTTTAATGTTTAATATAAAAATAATAAAAGAAACTAACACATTTTCTAAATGCCATTGTATTACAAAATAAGAAAAAATCAAATGCTCAATAAAAATCAGATTAAAATGAAATAGATACAATTTGTACAAGAATTAAGTAACTACCAAATGAAAAAACTCATTTTCCATTAATTCTGAGCTATTAATAATAGAAAAATAATCATATTTAATTTTACAGAAATGAATATGGATCAAAAAAAGAAGAAACGAGTACAAGCTTTTGAATCAAAAAAGTCAATTCCTCACAAAGTTGAATCATCATCAACAAGTAGAATTTGTAATGATTCAAAATCGTTAAAAAGTTCAACAACACCAATAGATGTTTCGTTTGGTCTTAAGTCATTACCAAAAAAAAAACTGAGCTCAGTTGAACCATCAGGATTCCCAACAGGATCAAAATCAAATATTTTACTCAATGACAGATCCATTAATGTAATTCACAAAGAATCAGACACAATTTCAGCTCAAGAAATATCATTTGTATCGAGTCCCATGACTATATTACCAACAGTATCAAGTCATATTACTGTAGTGTCATTAGCACCTAGATATAAAACAATATTTTCATCTGCTGCTTTAAATACTGATTATCGGCTAGCATCTAAAAATTTAGAAAGATTTGAAGATCATAGTGTGAGCAAAGATATTAAATCTATACCTGTTATGCAATCAAAAAAAGATCATACAAAGTGTTTGGGAAAAAATGATTTTTCACTAAAAACATCTTTTAATAATATAAACAGTAAACCACCTAACTTGGTAAGGGTAAATTATAAATCAGAATTAAGTTCTTGTGATGCTGAAATGGAGAAGAATATAACGGTTGTAAAACATGTACATCGTAATTCAGTCTGTATAAAAGGCCCAGAGACCATTATTAAAAAAAAGGAACTGCCTCTAATAGCTGATTTAACAGAAAGAACATTTTCAAATGAACCTAATGTTTGTAATGAACCTCAGGATACTACTGCTGCATATTTTCAGAAAAAAACACAACGCTATGATGAATTAACTACAAATGTAGATACTTTGTCTAACTTAAAGGTATGATTTATATGTGACTAATCAAATTTACTAATAGAAAATCAATGTATATTGTCATACGACAGTGGCATGATTTTTGAGTACTAGGTAGTGTTACTACCTACTACAGTACTCCTACTATAAAAAAATTAAATCTTTTCAATCATATTAATTTTGCAAGAGCCATATCTAGTTTATGACTAGCTGAAATGTTTGGTATTTTTGGAACCTATATATAGGCCGTTCCTTGAGGATAAACCCGTTAGCCGTAGAGAGGAACTTGTCGGTTTTTTGCCGTTTTACCTATAAACTAAAAAAAATTATTAAATATTATGAAATTAATGAAAATAAAATGTTATGAAGTCAAAACTTTTAGAAAAATAAACTACAAAATTGATATTTTCAAATGTTTCAAAAATAACTTTTTGATCAAAAAATTTAATTAAACTAAAAAATAAAATATATGTAATCCTTGTCTCCGTGAGTCTAATAAAAAAAATAGGTTTATTCATTATCTCAGGAGTTTGCAATGGATAAATCCTCATGGGGCACCCTATATATATTGTATGTACCATAATATAGCATAAATATTTAAAACAATCAAGCATAATACAAAAATTCTAAAATGAAAAGTTTTATAATTATACTCAAAAATATTTTCAAATACAGAATTGTTTATATTATTTTAATTTCAAGTCTTAAATATTTGTTCCTATTTGTGAATGACTGTGATCCATCATCCAAGGTGGTTATGACAAATTGAATGTTGAAAATATTTGTTTTTATCCTGTGACCCACTTCCAAAATGATGAAAAAAACCTGGAAAAATTTATTTATAACTGAAATCATAAATCATGGTATTCTCATAGATTTTCATGCATAGCGTAATTGCTAACAATTTCCGCAAATTTTATTTTTGCACATTGCACCATTGTTTTTAAAATATGGTGAACCAATAAAGTGAGCTTTCACTGCATAATTAAATATGTAATATTTGGTATTCTAACTACTAAATATCAGTTATGCTATTTTATATAATTGTTGAGCTGTAATAGTAAAACTAAAAGCTAATAAAAAAAAAACTACTAAATATGAAAATTTGACATACCTATATAAACATTTATCTTGTAATTTGTGATTGTTTTTAGGTTGTATATCCTGTTAATAAATCGGTTTCATCATCTTCAAAAAAGTTCAATAATCAAGATCAGGTAAAAATATATTTATTATTAGTAAAAATGCCTTTTTATTAATTTTTTTAAAATCAAACTGGTATAGTGGTATCAGTGTTAATGTGTTATAAATATATGCTTAATTACCTATATACTCCATTAATTGCATAATCCATAAGAAGATAATATTATCTAATGCACTGAAGAACATTAAAAACGGTGTTAAAATGTTAATAAATATCTTTACGCTTCTTGTACATTGGATCTTGTCAAGTGTTTTTTAAGTATGTAGTTATTATTTTAGTTATGAAAATAATGGTTTTTATAATAGGTTTTCTCAATTTACCATTTTAAATTTTTATAACTAAAAAAATAACTATATATTTAAAAAACACATGTTAAAATCCAATGTACAAGAAGCTTAAAAGAGATCTTTTTTAAAATTATTATAACATTTTCAAAAAAATTTATCCATAACTTTTACCGAATTAGACTGCTTTTGGATCATTTTTTTTATAAATTAACGGCCTGGCCTTCCCCCTTATGGCCTTAACAGCAACCAGTTTTTGTCAAATATTATCTTATTTCTACTAAGTATCACTTGGTTACCGTTAAGACATGATACAAGATAACCTTCCCATTGTATTAAGTATAAATATGATAAGTTCAAATAATTTAGTATAATGATATTGATTTAGATTATAATATATTTGATAGTTAATTCATATCTTATTATATAGATGAATGATTTTTCATTTCAAGAAATAGATTATACTTCATCCTCAAGTTCTAAAGATATCAAATCTGCTAAGCGAAAACGACCTTCTTAAATACATGTATAATTAATTTTTACAACTTAATATTTTATTTTCCATACCATCTGAATACAATAAAGAATATCAAAATATTCTTATTAGTACCTATTTAATATTAGTTGTGAAATGAAATGTATAATATATAAATTAATTTTGCTGAAAATTGACTTTATTGTTGTGAGTACTTTTTTTTACGATAAGAAAAAACAGCTTTAATTGGTAATTGGTATGACCATTTCTGGTTATAATTAAAGTAACTATAATATTTATTAAACTTAGTACATACTATTATAAGATTTTAATACATAATTTACAATTTAGTTTTAGACTAGTTTGACAATTTTACATACATTAATTGTATAAACTAGTACCTCCTACCTATGTAACAAACTTGTTTTTTATGTATTTACAGGTAGCCTTTTATTATGAATTAAGTTTATTGGGAATGTGACAGTCTTGTTAAATATTTAAATACTTGTATTTATGTACTTTTTTGGTATTTCAAATACTTCTTTAAGTTTTAAAATACTTTCAAAATACATCTTTGTATTTTATTTCAGAATACTTAATATTTTTTTAAACCGTCTTATTTCAACAAACACATAATATTCTTCAAATAATATTTTATAATGCTTCTAAGAATTTTTAAGCTTTCATCAAATACGCAGATGACACAATACTTAAAATTAATATGTACCTTGCTGAAGTTTAACTTGACAATAAAATAGGTTTGTGACATCTGAAATGTTGAGCCAATTAAAAAATGTATTTACTAATTATTTTATTTAAATATTTGTATATTAATAAATTACAAAAAATACTTGAAAATACCTATTTTTAATACTTTTGAAATACAGTATTTGAATACGTATTCTGAATACATTTGAAAAGTATTCTTAACAAGACTGGAATGTAAATGTTTACATTTTTTCTGTATTAGTTTAAGTTAGAAAATTATGAAAACTTCAAATTAGATTAATTTGTTTTTATAAAATTTGTTCACCAATGTGCATGCTTACGGCTTGTCTTTAAGATATTGAGTTGAATGTAGTGTATCATATATATATTACAATTTGTGTATTAGCTAACAAAAATAAAATTATGATTTTTTTTAAGTAATTTATTATTTTGTGTAGTACCTACAGCATATTGTAAAAACATACCTATTATATAGGAACTGTGTCTTATGATGAATAGTATTTTATTATTAATACCAAAATTATTTCAACACAGACATTTAAATATAATCTATCTATTCAATATTTAAATTAAATTATAAAATTGTTGTTAACACCTATAGAATTATTCTAATTGAATATAATTTCCTCAGGCCTGATGAAATATCTATATTTTTATGTAAGTTAACAATTTTGCACCCAAGACACCAGATCATTTACAAATTGTGTCATTGTGATATACTTACTTAATTTGTATTGTATACATGTCTATATGAAAAATGAAAGTATTCATTCAACAAAAAAAGATAGGTACAACAGCCGTTATAATAAAACAAAATCATTGAATATCTAAGAGTTGAGAAAAATATGTCTACCACCATATACTAAAGTACCACAAAGAAGCACATTGAGAATATTATTTAGCCCAAGAAGTTATCAATGCTTAGGACAAAAAATATTTAAAGGCAGTTTGTGTGCGGTTGAACTTTCTGTTGATGAATCGACAGAATCATTGTTGACAGTATCTTAAACAAAATGGACATGGCTCAGCAAAAATTAAAAATAATCTATTTAAAAACCTATCATAAGTTCTTGTCTAATATCTTGTAGTTTTTTCTATAATAGTTTTGTTTTTATTAGTTTATAGTGAAAAAGAATAATCAATTGGCACTTTGACAGCTTTATCCAAACTGAAAAATTAAATATTGGAAAAGGAAGGAATGTACAAAGAGTGATAATCCAAATTAAAGACCATATAGCTAAATTGAAAAAACAAATGAAAATCTAAAATGCAATAAAGTAACTAGAAAAAAATACTACCTTTCAGACACCCTGGACACCCTGCCATAGGAAAATTGATTTTCTTAGAGGGGGGATGCGCAGAATTCATGCTTTCTCTCGTAGAACAGAGTATAGTACCTAATTTTATGTCAATCTTCTGATATTTGGATGTAATAAACTTGTAAAACGAATAGTAATGGGCCAGGACAAGGACTAAGGAGACATTCTACTCTCGTAAAAACATTTATTTAAATAATTTTAATTTTAAAAGTACATTATATGCATAGGTATAGTATTCAATTTTAATTTCATATTAAAAAAAAATCAATTTGAATAATAGTATATAATATTCAATATTAAAATGAACACTGTAAGCTAATAACCTTTGTAGTTGATGCTTAATCAATAAAGAAGAAGAAAAAATGTATGCAATTTTATTAAAATTGTTTATCTAGGCCAAATGAGTAAATTTCGTTTTTTTTTAGGGAATTGTAAGTAGATATTTCAAAAATTAAATTTGTTTGTACATAATAGAGGTTAGGTTAATTCCTCTGTATTCCCTCCTCCATACACAAATTATGTTTATGTCTCTGTGCCTTTTAATTAATCTGGCCCTAAAACCCGAAGGGTCGGACTGTCGGAGTGAAATACGTAGACCTGTACCCAAATTTGCAAGCCGCGGCATCTTTCTTTCACTCCAATTTGATTCTCCTGTTACTAAATTACATGTGTTGTTCCGTGCCACATGTTTCGATTTCATACTTGTTGGAACCATAGATGTCCATAGAGATAGAGCAACATTATCCTCTCGAAACATTAATTGAAATCGATCGGTGACGAGTGACGACTTTCGTCCTCTTGGCTCTTACTACAATGTAGCAGTAGGTTTGCTTAAAAAAACAAGAACTAATCATTGGTGGTGGATATTAAGTAGCCTATTTATGACGCCTAGTATTCGTGAATTAATTATTGAAAACATATTACCTAAATTATTACTTAATAAATAGGCTATTAATTATTTTAAATTATTTCCTAGATAATATAATATATCGTTTTAAAAGCACTCAGTGTTTAATTTTAATTTTTAGTAGGTTGTAGGTACCAGGAATTTCTAATTACATAACCAATACCGGCAGTACCTAAGTTACGGTTTGGCCGAACGCGAAATAAGTCAAATTATATTTTTAAATTATTATTTCTAAAAAATCACCTTCAAGCCTAATAAGTAATAAGTAATAACTATTTCAATTTCATCATCAAAGTTGAGTGTACTAGGTACATTATAACTTCTTTATGGAACTGGTATGGGACTTTTTAAATTTTATTCTGAGAAACATTATATATTTATCAGTATACGTCATTTTCAATTTACCATCAACTCAAAAAAAAATTATAGTTGTGCAAACCTACATCTATACTTATCATGTATCACAGTGTTTATCGGGTTCTTCTTTTGTCTTTTTATAGCCAAGAACATAGGCGTGCGCACGGGGGCAGCAGAGGCAGCGTATACTGCCCCTGGACTTTATTTGGGGCTACCGGGGCCGGAAAATATTAAATAATGGGCCTCGGTAAAATTATATTTCCACAAATGATTTTTTTTTTTTTTGGTCAAGTATAGATATGAATATTTTATGATTATAGAATTTATCAGTATAAAACTAATAAACCTGTCTATTATAAAAACTGTACAACGGTTTATCCAAATAAACAAATAATCAATACAACTTTAATTTTGATACCCAATAGCAAAAATAGTAAAACTATGGGCTGGGTTTAATAGTGAATTTGAAGAATGGGCCGAATTAATCTCTTGCTGCCCCTGAAACCGGAGTCTGCGCACGCCTATGGCCAAGAAGTAGGTATTTATTATTTTGTATAGTTTTAGTAGTCTTTTTAAACCAAATTTAAAATACAATAAATGTAGACGTATAGTTTACAAATTATAATGATGTCAAGGGTTAAATAATTACCTGAAATTGAAGATCCCGTTAAACTACTTTATTATATATTCTATTTTTTATCGTTTTTTATAGTTATGACATTCATATAATGACGTTTATTTTTGATACATTTAGATGAATATTTTATCCAAAGGTAATAACTGTAACTCATGACATCGGACGGTTTAATGATAAAAATGATTTTCAATATAAGACAATAGGTGTATTTAACAAACCAAACATATAACAACGTATCAGTGTCAAATTATATGGCCACTGGCTTTATAACCGGCTTTCGCAAGGGAGAAAATTAAAAAATATCAAGTACAGTGCTATTATATATGGATGTAGCCGTGTAGGTACCTCGGTTTCAAACTTATACCTCGGTTTTTTATTTTGCATTATTCGACCTATTTGGCTTACGGCAATTCACCAATCAGATGGAGCACTGTCTAGTGTCTACCTACTCTCTACACTTTACTGATATGTTACAGAATAATCTCCGAGATTTTTATCAAAATATATAGGGTATTTTTTTTAGTATATAAGTTAAAAACATAAGTACGTTTTGTTTTAAAATAAAAGATAAATAGTTAATTTAATCAAGGCCATGTAAACGCGATGACTTGATTTTTACCTCATCTGTCCGAGTAACCTATCACCAATGACAACCATTCATATTTTAATCCATATAATTCTATATTTTTTTAAATTTTATGTTTAACTTATCTATTGTTAACTTAAAAAAAACATTATTTAAATGGCGTTAATTTAAAAATAAATAAAAGCGAAAAAATATTATAGATTTGAAATTGAGATGTGAATTTCAAAATCCTTGTGAGAGCATCTATTTGAAGTGATTTCTTAGTGCGCCCCCGTAGATGCAACCAAGAACATTTTTCTGCATGGAGGCTAATATTGTATCAGCAGCACAAACCCTGATATTATAATGTATAATATTTAAAACTAAAATATGGTTAAAAACTGGGGGGCTAACCTAATCCCACCAATTGTGCGTATGTGCACCCTTACACCATGGTGGTACAAACTACTAAGGTATGACGGATATTTTAAGTCTCTAGCTATTATAGATTAGGCTCTTCACTGATCAGTCAGTCAGAACACGTTATATACTTATATATCAAGGGTGGCTCCCAGAGATATAGTTGGGAGGGGGGCTAGGACAAGTCACAATTTTCAGAAAACTTTCAATATTTTAATATGTTTTTTTTGTAATTTTGTTATTAACAATTATATACTATAATAATGGGCTTGAGGGGTATGTTATAACTTTTGACTCCAAGTGTTAACTGTTGAGTCTGTGCAACTAGCCACTAAACACACATAGCATTAAGTTACTGAAGCGTCAAAATAATAACTCAGAGATGCACCAGTAAATCTAGTATAAACTCAGCAACCAGTTTTAAATACAAACATTTATTCCCAAATTATTACTAGAAGAACTAAGTTTTAGTTACTTCTGGCATAAATTTAGTTTTATATCATGAGTTAAAATTAAAAAAAAACATTTAAGTAATAACAACAACAAATGGTAAACAAATTGCATGTTTTGCAAAAACAAAAATGTTATACAAATTATTTTATTGTGCAGCTTTTATTAATTGATAAATTGTATTTGCTCTGTTATTAGCATGACTAATGCAATTTTGAATTTGGATATCTTTTATGAATT
The DNA here is from genome assembly GCF_001856785.1 of Myzus persicae. Taxonomy (NCBI): domain Eukaryota; kingdom Metazoa; phylum Arthropoda; class Insecta; order Hemiptera; family Aphididae; genus Myzus; species Myzus persicae. Next base: position 705,600 of record NW_019104178.1, on the reverse strand, counting down.
CTCCGCCTAAAAATAAAAACGAACAATAGAATTATATTTTTGCTTTTAAATTTTAATCAACATGATTTATACTATGTAAATGAGATTAATTATGAACTGGCAGTATTTTTCAATTCAATATCAAGTTAAATATCTTATACAACTGGGATGAGATTCAATCAATATTTAGCATGATATTCAGCACTAAAATAAATTCAACTGAATAGTCATCAAATGATAATTATGCAATATTTTTGTTTTACACATAAATATGGTCTAATTAATAAAATGATAATTCTATAAAGTTTAACAATTATTTATTCAATTTTTAAATAAGCTGATGCTAAAAACAAATAGTAAAAACCTTGATCAATATAAGGAACCATTAGCTCACTATTGATTCATTAAATGTTTGCTTTTAAGTGATTGTTAATGTAATACAGCTAGAAATGTGTAATTGTACTGTACTCTAGCTGCTGTGCATAAAAGCCCTATCATAAATTAAATAAATAATGCTGTATTTTAATCTACGGAACTAGTGGCATTATAGTATACTCTAAAATATTTCAGTCACCATGAGAGTCGAGAGATATAATCTTGAAACCGTGTCATCTGTAAATACACAATAGTTGCATACTTTTGCTGTGAAGAGTATATGTAATATCATTGATTAAAAATACTATAGATTGCTCACTGCAGTATAAAATCCGTTACGCTGAGTTTACTATCGATCATGGTGTTGTTATCTAGAACGGACTGGGTGGAGTACCCTGGCTGACAGTAAATTTAGCACAACAGATTTTGTACCACATAGGACAATATACAGTACTTATAATCAATGGCAAAATGTTTATAAAAACTGAAAAATTATACTACCCACGAGTCCCGTATACTTATTAGTACCTATATAGGTAAATTATGCCAGGGATATGAATTTAAATTACTTCAAATAAATAATAACATTTGAAGACTCGAAGGTTTAAATTAATAAATTAAATATTTGAATTAACTTATAAATATGTGACTCACCAGGTTTGTGTAATGAAAATAATAAGGAACCATTGGTCACAACTGTCAATTTACTAACACATAATTGCTCTTCTTCTTCAGTTGGGTCAGCTAAAATGTATTTTTCATTAAATACCCCAAAAGTTGACGATACTGGTAAACTGTTAACTTTTAATGGAATGTAATTTTCAACTACAATTGTTTCTTCAGTTTCTTTGTCATATTTTACTTCTGGTATCTTAACTGCAATACAATTATTTAATTAATCAAAAACTATAGACATTAAAATACCTTAAAATGTATGTACCTGTTTGTAGTGCTGATAACAAGGCTATCAAACATGCATCTAAGACAGATCCATCATAGTTCAAACAATATATATCACATGACAAGATCCACACTAATTTATCAACAGAAATACACAATTGTTGTAGATCTAGTATTTTGCAATTATTACACACTTCATTAAGGAAGCTGGTAATTTGCATTGCTTCATCACATGGGATTCCAGGTCGAATCTTTTTAGAGCATAGGCTAGGTAGTTCAATATTTACTAAAAGATATCCAATATCTGGAGTTTCAGCTTTAGGAACACCTAGTTCCTAAAAAAACAAAGATACTTAATACAATTTAATTATAATTTAATAACCTATCTTACTGCTTTGATGCCACAAACAACAGCTGTATTCCCAACTTTGACTGCTGCCGATCCATCTGCTGTGTGTATTGTGCTTAAATTAAGTGACGCATCTCGGAAGTTCATTAATTCTCTACCATCGTTTCTTTTATTAAGCGCCTAAAGTAATTGTATTCAATATATGTACAAAAATAATTAATTTTACAAAATAAAAATAAACTTACAAGATATTCCTTTTTGTATGTGTCTTGTATATTTCTGAAAAAAAATAAATTGGACATATATTCACATATAACTGTAGAATGAGACATTCAGATATGAGTTTCTATTACCTATGTAACAGACTATTTATCAGGCTTATCAAACATCAATAGAATATCGTACTCACTTCTTGATGGAGTTCATTTCGAAAAAAAGTCCTGATATACAACTGATTGACGGAATTCAAATGCGGGAGAGGCACAATACAAAATATTAGGAGTTTTTAAAAGGACCATGATATAACTAGCCGGCCTCCACTTCACCACGCAGCTGTTATCACTTATTATCACATTTACAGCGTCCGAGCGTGGCATAGGGCACTTTTGTCAAAATTTTGTGTGGGTAAAAAAAACACCGGTGATCCCAACTTTGAGCACGTCGTTAGGTTGTATTATTATTTATTATTCCTTATATTTTGTTAGGTTATTTCCCATAGTCAAATTTGAGCGGCTCATTGCGGAATGACTTAATTTTTCATGTGAACGTGGATATCTCGTAGTTCATACTAATATAGGAACCATATTAGGTACCATGACAAAATTGTTTTCAGATAGAATTGTCTCTCATAATTTTGATTATTCTGTAACGTCTTGAGTTTTCATTTACTGTATGCGCAAGCCCTCAGCCGTTTTGGGACAGACTATCACCGTCTTGGATAGGCATATGAGAGGTGCTTAATATATGTACGCGAATGGGACGAGTCGATGTGTGATACTGTGATGCTGAATTTGCAGGTCACTTAGGAGTTAGGATGCTTGGCGTATGCCCGCGAGAACGAGTGCGAATAGGACAAGTCGGTGTGCGATCACGCTGCACTTATAGTGGCCGTTTAAACTGTCTAATTTTTGCCCTTCAGAACGGGTGTGAGCAGGCCCAACTAGAGGGGGGGGGGCACTCGGGTATTTGTCCCCGGGGCCCGGAAGAATAACTGTATCAATTTTATAGAAGCTTTTTCAAAATGGTGCAACGTACAAATAAATATCTGTACGTTGTATCAATATTGAAAATCCTTCTACCATCAATGATAAATTGGACAAATTATTTAAAGTTGTATATGACATGAAATCTACTCAAAACAAACTAATTACTTCATTCAATGCTTACCGTGATGAGAAGAAAAACCACGACAGTAAATTCACTGATATTGAAGGTAAATTAGATATTATTACCAAGCATTTTAATGACTTGCTTAATGAAAACAAAGCTTTGAAAAATCAAATTGAAATTATTTGTTCTAAGTTGGTTGTACTTGAAGCACGTAACTCTACTCCACCAGCAAATCATGAAGAAATCTTATCTGAAATTATAGACCGCCAAGCTAGAAGCCGTAATTTAATTTTATTTAACGTTCATGAAAACAAAACTGATTCTCTAAACGAAATTCAAGTAGTTTCTGAGTTATTCCGTCAAATTGGTGTTACCACTGTTCCATTAAATGTTCTCCGTCTTGGTAAGATTTCTAATAATTCTCGGCCTATCCGTGTTACACTACCAAATCAACATGATATTTTTAACGTACTAAAAAACAAATTTAAGTTACGTCAATCTGAAAACTTAAAACACATCAGTATATCTACAGATCGATCTTTAGGGCAACGTAAATATTTCAAAGTTGTGCTAGATGAGCTTAACACCAGAAAAGCTGCTGGTGAAAATGATATATTTATCAAATACAATAATAACATTCCGTTCATTTCAAAAAACTGCCGAAACTAAGACCAAGTTCCTATAATCTCAAGTTTTACTATCAAAATATTCGTGGCATAAACACTAAACTTGATGTTTTTAATAGAAATATTGCTCTGGTGGACTATGACATCATAATACTAACAGAAACCTGGCTTCATAATGAGGTCAATGACATTGAACTTGGTCTTATCCCAAAATACACAGTTTTTCGTTGCGACCGTGATAGTGTCATGGGCTGCATTATCAGAGGAGGTGGTGTGTTAATTGCGGTCAAGAATCACCTTCAATGTAATCGTATTCCACTTCAAAACAACAACATCGAGCAATTATTTATCAATCTTTCTATGGGTTCTTTCACTCTATTAATTGGATCGGTATATATTCCTCCTAATTCAAGTATTGATATTTATAATGACCATACTGATACTGTAAGCAATTTGTTAAATCTTTCGCATTACTCAAATGTTATTTTATTGGGTGACTATAATCTACCGGGTATTCACTGGTCCTTATTAAATAATAAAATTGTCCCTAATGTTTCTCAGTTTAATAATTTAATTGCCAATAACCTGGCTAATTTCTCTTACCTTAATCTTAATCAGTTCAATCTTGTTAAAAATCGATCAGATTCAATTCTCGATTTAGTTTTATCTAACGCTCATAATTTAGTTGTTCTTAATGAGCCTTTTTCTTTGTTACCGATTGATTATATGTATCACCCTGCATTAACTGTCACACTCCCAACCAATGTAAATCTAGAATCATTAAGTTATAATGAAATTGTATACGATTTTTTCAACTGTAATTATAATGTTATACGTTCATCATTAGCGATTATAGATTGGTCTCAAGTTTTTGATAAATTGTGCATAAACAATGCAGTTGATATTTTCTATAAAATTATATTTAAAATAATTGATGACAATTGTCTTAAAAAAAAACTTTTCACTTCTAAACATCCCTCTTGGTTTAGTCCTGTACTGAGAGACTTTGTTTTTAAAAAAAAAATAGCACATAAATTATATAAAACATCTCCTACACAATTAAATTATAATATATTCTCTGCACTTAGATCTAAATGTAGGGCCCTATCTAAAATTGATTATAATAAATACATTTCAGAAACTGAAAATTCACTATTATCTTGTCCCAAAAATTTTTGGCGATTTATTAAATCCAAACGCTCTTCTCAGTCTTTTCCTACCTCTATGTTTTATTTAAATCAGTCTATTAATGGAGGTGATCAAATAGTTGACTGTTTTTCTAAGCATTTTTCTAGTGTTTATGTCAACTCAATTACACCACCGTTAATCAATCACTCGCCATCTGATTCTATCACCAATTACTCCGATCTTAATTTATTTTCGTGTGTCTTAAATCTTACTGATGTTCTCCAGGAGTTAGATACGCTGAGTTCAAAAACTAATCCTGGCATTGACATGATTCCGAGTATTTTCTTTTCAAATTGTAAATTTGTATTAAGTGTCCCTTTATTATACCTTTATAACTTGTCATTATCATCGGGTTGTTTTCCATCCGCTTGGAAATCAAGTTTTATTATACCTATTTTTAAAGGCAATGATGTTACTAATATAATAAATTATAGGCCTATCTCATTAATTTCAATTATACCTAAGATTTTTGAATCAATGATTTCAAAAAAGATTACACCACTTCTCTTACCTTTAATAAGTTTGGATCAACATGGTTTTAATAAAGATAGATCAACAGCCACAAATCAGTTAATTTTTCAGAAATTTATACTTGATGCCTTTTCTCAAGGTTTACAAGTTGATGTTATTTTTACAGATTTCTCTAAAGCCTTTGATAAAGTAGATCACCAAATTCTTATCTCTAAACTCCATACTATTGGTATTAATGACCCCTTACTTTCTTGGATCTATTCTTATATTTCCGATAGAAAACAAATAGTCAAGTGTAAAAACTTTAAATCGATTCCTTTTACTGTATCATCTGGTGTTCCTCAAGGTTCTCACCTTTCACCAATTCTATTTCTATTATTTATAAATGATTTAAATTTGTTTTATTCTAGAAAATTACTATTCGCCGATGATATGAAATTGTTCCGTCTCATAAAAAACAGTAATGATACATCTTTATTACAAGATGATTTAAGTTTTTTAGCTAATTGGTGTGATATTAATAAATTACCTTTAAACTTCGAAAAGTGCAAAGTTATGTCATTCACGCGATCTCGTAATCCAATTACTCACACTTATAGTTTACGTAACCACCATTTACATCGTGTAAATGAATTTTGTGATCTTGGTGTCATATTCGAATCTGATTTAACCTTTAATCACCACATTCAACATATTATCAATAATTCATCTTCGATATTAGGCTTTATTACAAGAAACTGTAAAGACTTCAATAACCATAACACATTAAAAATTCTATTTATGTCCTTAGTTAGATCTAAGCTTGAATATAATTCAACAGTTTGGTCTCCTTATTTAAACACGCAAATTCAATGCATTGAGAATGTCCAAAATCGCTTTCTCCGTTTTATGTCCTATAAATGTAATATTATACGTGTACCTCACTCATCTTATCAACCTTTGTTGAACACATTTAACATCCAGAGCTTAGCAAACAGAAGAAAGGTAAATGATCTATTATTTTTGTTCAAACTACTTAACGGGTTTTTCTACTGTCCGGAGCTATTAAGTTTTTTAAATTTTTCTGTTCCTCAAGTCAGAACTAGATCATCAATCATAACTACTTTTTATATAAATAATCACAAAACTAATTATGCGTTATCCGCTCCTATAAATAGAATGATGGCTATCGCTAATGATGAACAAATTGATTTTTTTAATTTCTGTCCAAATTCTGTCGATTTTTTCAATAGTTTTGTAAGAAAAAAAAGTTATTAAATTTAATTCTGTTATTAATTTTACTACTGTATTGAGTTTTCGTATTTTTGAGTATTTTCTCCAATTGTTATTTTTATTATATTTCTGTGTTTTTTGTATTATTAGAATATTAAGTATTTTAGCTATTCATTAGGTAATTTATTTTTTCAAATGTTATTTATCAAATGTTATACCATACCTATATGTATTATGTACTAAATTTCAATCTTTTTTGTAATTGGGTTATTACCCGTAAATAAATAAATAAATAAATAAATAAATAAATATGTTATTACGTAATGAAATATGTAGGTACCCATGTATTTATTTATATTTTTCTATCTATTATCTTTCTCCCACGATACAAAATGAATTCATAGCTTTGTGTGGCAAACAAGTTGAAACCCGCATAGTTGATGAAATCAAGGTGGCAAAATATTATTCTATAATCGTTGATGCTACGCCAGATGCCGCTCACATCGAACAAAATGCTTTTATTAAATAGATGAAATCGTTCTATTGAAATCGATTCATTCTTCAAATATTGGACAACCTTTAGCGCCACTCGCTCTCTTGAATAAATTGAAGGAGCTCAAATTAAATAATTTGTTTCTGAATGTGTGTATCGTCTTACGAATTTTCCTAACGCTGCCCGTAACGGTAGCGAGTGCCGAGCGCTCATTAAGTGTTCTAGCTCGAATAAAAAATCATTACAGGTCCACCATGGGCCAGAAAAGATTAAACGGTCTTTCTATTTTGGCTATCGAAAGTAAAACGGCGAGAACAATCAATTACGATGATATAATTGAAGATTTTGCACAACAAAAGGCGCGAAAAGCGAATTTTTGAAATTTTAATTAATAAAAAGTAATATAATATATAATAGTAATATATAATAGTAATATAATAGTAATATAAGACAATGTCAAAAATATGTCGATTCCTATTTTTTTAAATTTCATTTTAACTATTTCCGATGTTCTATACTTATTTTTCCTAAATAAAAATACTGAGTTTTTGATTTTTACTTTTTATACATGATATTTTTAAAAACAGGGGCCCGCGAAAAACCTTGCCGCGGGGCCCGACGTGGCTCTCGACGGCCCTGGGTGTGAGTGGGATGGGAATACTCGTGACTTGGGCGAATTTAATAGGTATACTTCGACTTCGTATGCCATAGAAAATGGATATCCTCATTCCCGCAATAGTAGCCGTATTATAGAGTTTTCGAATAACGAAATAAAATATGATTTTTCAAAACTTTTTTATCAAAACATTAAATAAATTTGAAATATGATAAAATTGTAGTCCTTGTTCCCTTGAGTCATAAAAAAACAAAACTAGGAAATCTCTATTATTCTAGGAGATATCGCAATATGCAAATCCTCATGGGACATCTGTTTATGTACATGAAATTATAATAGTTATGTTTCCATTGTTTCTAAAGTGAATAAAATGAAGTATCTTAATAATTTTTTGTTCCTTGGTTTAATGTGCATCCTCATATCTTTTTAGTTTTTTTTCAACAGATTTATTACTGCAGTCGTTTTGTGATTACATTATACGTTAAATGTTTAAACACACCAATAATGAAGATCTGTATATAATTTGTACCTATCGTTTAAGCATAATGCATAATAAAAATATCATTTTTATTGTAGAAAAAGTTGTTGACACTGATTCTCAGAATTTTGTTAAGATATTGTTGTATTTGACACAATGGATAGACCACGGTCTTGGGGATATTATGTCAAACTTAATAATCTAGGACCTTGGGTACACATCTGAGTACCTGACAACTAGTAAAATGTGTTAAAGCTGATCATATCAGCATAATAAAATAGTTATTGATAGAAATTAAATAAAAAGTTGAGTAAATTGATTATAGTTATCAACAACACGAATGGTATTTGTTTATAACTATTAACTGTATAGGCTTATTCAGCTACACCTGCAAAAGGGAATGTACGTGAAAAATATTCTCAGTAAAGTACTAAAATAAAATAGGTAAACTAGGGTTTGTAAATAGGTAAATAAATAATTAAAATTAATCAAGCCAAATCAATTATTAGAAATATTTTTATTATAGTTATATTAACATTGGATGATTTTAAATTATAATTGAACAGTAGAAATTGTGTATTATGACGTTCAAGGGCCCAGGGTCATAATAACTAATAGCTAGCATTGATTTATAATCAATGATAATAGGTACCTAGTCCGTAGTCATCACTCATTTGATAACAGTACGTTATAATATGATCTTAGCTGTGTAAATGTGCAACTCGACTTCGTCCGGAAAAAAATAAACAATTAGTATAAAATACGGGGTACCTATATGTACTTATAACGGTGTATCTCTGTTTGTAATGTAGGTACGAGGTACCACCGTGACACCGTACAGATATAGACATAGTGGTTCAAACTACTATCTTAACTTTTTTATATCTTTATAAACGTTGAAGTTTTAATTTTTGTCAAAATCGGTTAACTAGTTTTTGAGTGTACAAGCAACGAAAAAACATAGAGAAGAATTATTTTGTAAATAAACTCGTATGTATATAATATACCAAATAGAACAGAATATTTCAGAACAATTTACCTTTCTACTCCAACCTTCTTCTAAAACATTTATGATTTATCAATTTTCATTATTTTATCAACCTTGTTAATGGATATCCAATGCGTCTAAAGTGAAGATGCCATCACGATTTACTAAATTAATTATGTATTTTAATTTCATACAAAATAATATGTTTCATCCACATATTTTATCACATACAATACAAAATATTTTATAAATCATTTAATAATATGAAAAGGTCACATAATATAAGGTCATTATGATTTCTATATAAGGACTTTTCCAATACCCAATAAAAATGTATTTTACATTTTTACTCCCTATTATACCACAAGTTATATTGTATTTAGTATATTTAAATAAACTACCTATATAAAGATGAAGAATAAAAGATATATTTTCAAAAACAATAAGTTTTTTAAAAGAAATACATTTTTATATTTGAATATTAGATTCCGAGGGATGAATGTATTTTTAAATTAAACATACACTTTTCTTGAGGGGATTACTGTTTTTCAGGAGTTCGATATAGGCAAATTATATGTACATTCGGGCCCTGTAAATGTGTGCGTATGGCTACTGGCTAGTAAGTGATCACTTTACACACTAATTACAAATTTACCTATGTGGCTATGTATTTTTTTAATTTTCAATTTAAATTTTTAAGAATTGTTCTTTTTTTTTCCAGTATTCTTATTATATACCGAGTTCTATTCTATTGTATCTCCACTTAACACATTTTCTTATTGTTCTAAATATATAAAAAGTGGGTAATTGGATGTCATTCTGTTGTACAGTAGGTTACCAGTGGGTCACTTCAATTTTCTCAGGAACCAACTTATGATTTAACGAGTTTAATAATTTATCTTAAGTATAGAGTATAATGTATTACATATTAGTTATTTTGTATTACTTTATAACTAGTATAACTGCATCATAGTGGATGAAAACATAGGTCGATATTAAAAACTGCTCTACTTCATTTTTCTCTTTCTGATTATCTCGGCATCGTCCTTTCTTTTAGTTTCCATTTAAAACAACTAATAGTTAATAGGCCTAATAATTAGGGATTTAAATTTTAAATTCAACAAAAACAAGACGAATGTCCAAAAAAATTCGATTTTATGCTACTGCATATTTATAACAAAAACCTAATAAAATGCCTAGATAAATTAAAAGCCAATTTAAATGAATATAAAATAAAATTTAGATGGGAACCTAGCTATAATATACTCGCTGTATTTTGGGTTTCATTATAATTTATAGCATTGGACAGTTAGATGATTTTCAAATAAAAAGATTCGACAGTTATGATTAGCAAATGTTGTTTTGTACAACTTAAGTCAAAGAAGCGAACATAATACGTAATTAACATAGAAATAATATTAGTAAAAAATTATATTTCATTTTTCAAAAAGAAATTTAAGCTATAAGATTTTATAAAATTGTTTTTTTTTCTTACAAAATGCCTTCAAATCATAAAAATGTTCTAAAAATCAAAAAAGTTTTAAAAAATGCAAAACAAAAATTTTATTTTTCAATTCATTGAAGTATGAAACGAAATATTTGTTAGGAAAAAAATGTTTTAGACGATTCAGAAAAAAATGCATTTTGTTTTTAAATCCACGCTCTAGTTAAAAATAATAATTTTTGATGATGCATAAAATATGTATAAACAATTAACAATTTTAAAATACTCATAACTAGGTTTTAAATTAAAATATAATAAAAAGTTTAGGAGATTCCCTAGATAATAATATTAATTTTTAATTTTATAAGAGGTTAATTCAGTCTAACTTTTAAACTAACCGCGATAAAGGTGATCTGTTGAGCATAAAATGTGTCATGTTACGCGCTTGTAAACCACAAATGGAAGTGTCCTAATAAATAATAATTCAAACTATATCAAGTTTTTATCAAAACGACATTACTGACAACAAAAATTAAAGAGCTTACTACCAATGGTTCAATTTAAAAAATGTAATTCATGAATTTACTAAAATTGAATAGTGCTCTGATAGTCTGATCAATGCAAAGTAATATATTGTTTATGAGTTCAAACATTACATTACATTTTTTAATCGGGTTATTGAAAGTATTTACAAGTTATAATTTTGTCAGGCATATAGCTGTTTCAAATCCATACATTTATTTTGGATGTTTTGATCTAATAACTACTTGAAATGTGCATGATATTGTGTAAAATATAGGATGCGGGTGATTGGTGGGAACTATACAGCACACTCAATAATATGATAATTTAGGACATTTAGGTACTACACACAAAAACGAGCAGTCACCTCAAGGAACGAAATAATTTCCTAAACTCAATTCTTTCAAAATAAAATTTTTGAGGGGCCTTATTATAAACAATTAACTATAACATAGTATACATATGTAATATTATTATTATTATTATGAAAATTATGTTTTAGTAATAAATTTATCATAATTGCCAGAGTTGCGCAAAATTTTATCTAGGTAATTATTCGGATGATTTTTTTACAATTATTTGAATAATTTGAAAACATTATGATTATTCGAATAAAATGAGTATATAGAATAATTTTCAAACATAATATTATTATAAAATATACACCATATAATGTTTATAATAATTCTTCTAGTACGTCTACATGTATGTAGTATGTATATTGTACCTGTACTTCAGTAGTAACAGGGGTACGACACTCACAAATCCTAATGCTATTGTTCTATGGTAGTAACTATGTATCAACATTGAAGAAGTTATTATTGTAAATAGGTAGCCCAGTCTTAGTACTATAATCTCAGCCATTTAATTATAATTAATTACTATTACCACAGATTATATTAAACAATAATATAAAAAAATATAAGTATAATACAATAATCTATTAAAATTTAATATAATCTATGCTATTACCATTGATTAAATACAAATGCTATTACTATTATTAGAATTATTTATTCAAAATTTGTTATAATTACTTATTTTCACTTTTGTTATTATTATTTACCTACTGTTATATTTTATTACAGTTATAATTATTACAAAATAGTATTATTAATTATTAATGTTTAAATAATTTTTTTATATATTTTTTTTTATTTCATAAAAGTACATACACAATCTATTCAATTTTATACAATAAGCATATAAGATAAGGGTTACATAACATGGATTTCTTGAGTAAAAAGTCACCTATTAGTGGCACTCGGCTTGGTGTTTTATTTAGGATAATTGAGGAGAGATATTTAATTTAAATGGTCACGACACCAATTTCTTTCGAATATACTTTGTGGATTTCCAGGTAGGGAGAAGGTATGTAGCCCTTTTATTAGTGGGTTAGGGTGATTTTCTAATCTGTCAAAAAAAAGTTCTTAAAATAGTTTCGCTTCAGCTAAAATAGCTAGGTTGAATACCTAGATCTTTAAGAGAGTTAAATGAGTGATAAAGAAGGGAGTGTTAGGGATTTTTTTTAGAGTAATATTCTGAAAGACTTGAATTTCGTTTAAGTTGGATTTTATGGCCAATCCTCAGAGTTGTAATCCATATGTCCATATATAGGCTTTAGGAGAGTTTTGTTTATTAGTAGTTTGGTTTTTAAGCTTGTAAATTTATATTTTGATAAGTGTTTTTAAGGATCTTGATCAAGCGTTAATTATCAATCTTTTAGCTCTTATATAGTTCCAAGTAAATTTTTTGGTCGAGAATTAATCTTAAATATTTAACGGCATCATTGACGGGTGGGTAGGTATGTTATTAATTGAAACATTTGGATAGTGACCGTGTCAGAGGGTAAACGTTGTATGAGCCGATTTGTTATGATTCATATTTTAATATTTTAAAATTATTAAAATTATTAAAATATGATTAAAAAAAACATATCTAATTTTTTACTTTCTGCCATAAATAAATATTTATTTTATTTATAACAATTTTACATTCATTTCGAATAAAATAAGATTTACACGCTTAAATACAATGCCAATTGTACCCACAGAGTTATTGTGTTTGATATGTGATATTTTTAAATTATCAACCATGTTTACCATAGGCGCCCATTGGGGGGGGGGGGGGGGCAAGACAGGACACTTGCCCTCCCCCTGGAAAAAATATTATGAACTTGTAGCTCAATAAATATTACCACAATATTATTTTATTACCGACATTTTTTATTTCGACCCCTCCTAAAATGTTACCTATGGGCGCCCATGATGTTTACTCAAATACAATAACCGAAAATTATTCAAATAACTATGTTTGAAATTTAGTTGTACTATTATTTACTCGAATAATCGTTGTTGAAATTTATTCGAAAAATAAAATTGTGAAAAAATCATCCGAATAAAATGACTAAATAATCTTCTAAATAAATATTCATTCGAATAACGCCCTACACTGATAATTACTCTCTGATTTATAACCAATATCTACCAATTTGATGATACTATTTAAAATTTGGGGGTGCTAAGCATAGATATTGAAGATATCTTTAATGTCCATGGTGATAAGCACCCCCATGCACCCCCTCCCACCAATTTACCGTGGCGTCACAGAATTATAGCAATATTCATAAATTCATTGGACTTTAATAAAACTCGTTATCGACGAAAAAAATGTTGACAGTGTAACCAACTCGACGGTAATTGGTAAGTCGGTAGCACCGTAACGGTTACGCGTTGCCGGCGGTCGGCCGAGCCGAGTACTACAGCAGCTGCACCTGTCATTTGAAAAAAAAATAACGGTTACGATTTTGCGATCATTTGTGAATTGTTTGTCGCGAGTCTTTTCCATTACAGGCGGTCGGGTCGCGCACCGTTTAATCCCGTCGTCCGTTCAAACAGTTCGATCCTATCGATTATTAATAATTATTAATATCTAGCCAATATCTAGTTATTACGCAATTATTAGAACGTTTATCACCAATACAAATCATTTTGTTACGTAAGTTTTATTTCCTATTCACATTAATCTCGCTCGATTATTAGTGCGTTCATCGTAAAATATCATTAATTACCAATATAATTCGCGAATTTTTTGTTTTCAATTTTTTTACGACTGAAAACACGATAAAAAATATTGTTACTTATAACATATTATAATATCGAATAACGTTCTCGCTCGAATGACAGCTTTCATATCCTGACGACAACCGACCAACGCCGTCGCCGTGAAAATCAGTGACATCAATAATAATAATAACAGTATCGAATATCATCATTATTCGTTATTATTACATATTGCGGTGATCAAAGGGAACGACGAGAGATGGAGTTCACAGTTTTTCGGGATCAAGAAAATGCCAACAATGTTATGCGCAACAAGGAGAATAATGTTGCTTCAAGGGACCAGCAGCCCTCCAAACGACGATCGGTGCTCGGCGTGTTGAACGCCAAACAACCCTTTACCAAAAAGCCGCAGCCAAAATCCAAGGTGTGTATATTATTATAATAATATTTTATTATATTGTTACAAGTAGTAATAACACTGGCCGAGTTTGACGATATTCGGTTCTCTTTTATTACAAAACTTATTTTCGATTTAGCTAATCATGATAAATTACGAGGGTAGTATTCATCATAAGGTAAAGTGTAATACCTATGTGCAGTGTTTTTGTCGTTTACGTGGGTGAAGTTATTTTTGACCATGGCCTACGATTATTGTGTTTTTAACATTGTGATAAATCAGAGCCATTGCTTTATAAAAGGTATGTTGAAAAATCCATTGTGGGATTTCCTCAGTAAATATATATATTTTTAATATATTTAAATAACTGGATGTTGTTTGTGTCCGATACTGCCATCATTACCTAACCTACTCGGTGATCAAACTGCATCATTTACTTTTCTCATCAATTCAATTGACCATTTACATCATTTTGGCTTTTAATCAATTTTTTCAACAATCCAGCAAAAATTCTGTTCTACTTACCTAAATTAAATATTTCTATAATATTCTTAATTTATTAATTAGGTAATTTGGTATTTGACTTAATTGTACAGCCATTTATGCATATAGCATGCTTATCTAAAATTACCCATGTTGTGATTATAATGATTGTGTGCGACCAGTAATTGGTCTCATTAAATTTAAAAAATAATTAGTACTGGCAGGTAGGTGAAATTTGATGTGAAATATCTACCCATACAATTATAAGTTCATAGTTATTGATACTTTATGAATATCTAATATAGTGATTGATTTTAAAATGTTCTTAAAATTTAAAATTGGGTCATGTATATGAAAATTCATAGTATTTTATTTGGATTTTATGAAAACTAGGTATTTTTTTGTTTAAAATATATAACTTTATTGATTTTTATAACTTACCTACTTAATTACATTTTTAATCAATTTTACTCAGTTTTAAAGTATTAGCTATAATTTTTTGGTAGGCACTATTTATTTTTTAAAATTATCTAAATTTATATTCATCATTTTTAAAATATTTTTTCTTCACTTTATTATACATTGGAATCAGTTATCTAGCTCTAAATGTATTGAACATTGTATTGTACTACTACCGCTAACCCTTTTATAATTTAAAAAAATTATAATTAAATTGCAATAATCATTCTTGAGGATTTAATATAAGTGTATTGACTGGTGCATAGAAAAAAAGAAGTACCTACAACATTTTGATAATTCACGGGATGTACCTATATATTTTTCTAGAATAACCAATGGTATTCAATTATTTCTGTACAGACTATAATATCTACCTGATAATTTATAGGTGTTTTATTAATGTTTATTAATTTAATATTATACTATTTTAGCAAGTTAGTTTAGTAAATTAAACATGGTACTTAGTTAAAAAAATAAATAAAAATAATAATTAGTACTTATAGCAATGATATGTACATTGTAAGACAATGCATAGTAGTATATTAATATAACTATTTTATTTTAGCCTCAAGGAACCAATAAATTTGGTTTTCCGAATAAATCATCAGTGCCATTTACAATTCATGAAGATCCACAAGTAAATAAAAAAGCTGCTGCTAGTGAAAACTTGTCAAGAAACAATGTGGAAAATCAGAAGCCTCTGCTACTCAAGAATGAATCTAATATTAATGAAGCAAAGGTAATAACTAATAATATATTATAATTGCCTAATTTATAGATGTTATATTATTTTTGTTACATTCTAATTTATTTGTTCAACAGGTCACTCAACCCAAGATAGAATTATTGAAAGAGAAAAGACAACCATTATCTGATGTAAGCCAAACTGTTCCAACATTTGTAAAAAATGAAGAAAAAATAGATGAAAAAGACATTAAGGATATTGATAATTTGGCAGATTCAAGCAATGTATACTCGCCTATGTCCATTGATAATGATAGGTCTATACAAAGTACTTGTCATTCTTTGACCGCACATAGATTAAGTTGTGATGTAGACACTTACACGTGCGAGTTATACTATTATCTCAGGGATGTCGAGGTAATGGAAAATGTGTTATTCAGTTTTTATTGATATTTTTACTTATCAGATATTTTTTTGATTTATAGAAATTACATCGTCCTAAACCAGGATATATGAGAAGGCAGCCAGATGTAACATACAGTATGAGAGCAATATTAGTGGATTGGTTGGTTGAAGTAGCACAAGAATACAAGCTACAAAATGAAACTCTGTACCTAGCTGTTTCATTTATTGATCGTTTTCTTAGTTTAATGTCAGTGGTCCGTGCTAAACTCCAATTGTTGGGTACTGCTGCCATGTTTGTTGCGTCGTAAGTTTTTAGTTTTTTCTTATAAAGTAATGTCTGTAGTATTTTTAGTTTTTATTTTTTTTAATTTTTTTCAATAGGAAATATGAAGAAATTTATCCTCCAGACGTTAGTGAATTTGTTTATATAACCGATGATACTTACACAAAGAAACAAGTACTTAAAATGGAACAGTTAATATTGAAAGTTTTAGGGTTTGATGTATCAAATCCTACTACTGTTATTTTCTTAACCCACATTTGTGTTCATTGTAATGTTCCGTTGAAAGTTATGTACTTAGCTATGGTAAGTTTTGATATGTGTACAATCTATATTTCCCTGTTTTAGAATAACTTTAATAATAATAAAAATGACTTGTTTGTTTCTAGTATTTGGGTGAAATGAGTTTACTAGAGGCGGACCCCTACTTATCATATACACCTTCCATGATTGGCTGTGGAGCTGTTGCATTAGCTAGATTAATATTAGAATATGAAGTTATTTGGCCTGAAAATATGGCTGAATTAACTAATTACAGTTTAAATGATCTGATACCTGTCCTTAAACATTTAAACCACACATATAAAACCGCTCCACATTCCCAACAATCTGCCATTCGGTCAAAGTACAAGTCTGCCAGGTATGTCAATGTGTTATTTATTGTGTTAAATATTTATAAAAACTAATTGATGTTTAAAATTTTATTTTTGAAGGTACATTTATTTTGTGTTTAAAACATTTATTTGGGTTATTTAGTAAATTAAATATATTCTGCACTAAATTCATTATTAAATATACTATTACCCAAACTTCTCCCAACCTGACGACCAAGAAATATATTAAAATAATAACAATTGTACATGTTCAGAATTATGACATCGGTATCATTTACCTGAGTGTATGAACAGTTATTGATGGTCTTCAATTTTAATTCAATATAATATTAGTTCCGATCAAAAATCCAAACCAACAATTTAATTTTAAATTTAGTTACTTGAAATGTTTTTTTTACTAAATAGTAACAAGTATAATCAAATAAATAATACAATTTTAATTTATTTTATACATTTTTTTTTGATGAATATTATTTAATTTCAAAATTTAAATACCAAGTACAATATGTGGGATTTGCTTAAATATTAACGCTAACTATATAAAATGTATCTGCTGATACGCGGTTATAAAACCATAGTCAACATGTGTATATGTGTGTGTGTGGCGTCTTAATATTTTTTCATTAAATAATTGAAAAAATTTAATTTTTCCTTTTTATTTCAGGTATCATAGTGTGTCTGAAATTGAGTACAATGACTTGATTGTGCCTGAAGAAACTGCTCAAAAAGAAATGGCAGAGAGACTCAAGTTGGTTGATGTTAAAGACAAGTCATGATTCTATCGTTATTTATTTATGTTTACGATTTTTTTAATTATTATTATTTTTTTATTAATTTTTTGTAGTAAACAAAACATTTTTTGACACTTTTTTAAACGATCTATTTTTAAGTAAAAAGAACAAAATAAAGTTCAAAACGAACCATACAACTGGAGATGTTTTTTATGTTGCGCTTATAAGAATCACGCGTTAATTAAACATTTTTACATTCATAATTATTTATTTTTTTTTCTACTTAATATATTTAAATTTAAAAACTATTTTTTTACTCTAATTTAATTTTAAAATATTTGTGTTTTTCATTTGTTGCCGTTTAGAAGAACAGGTATATATGCACTTGTTGAAATAAGAAAATGTTTATCTCATAAAAATATTATATTAGTATGCATAACATTTATCATTATTTTTTTTATATAAAATTTTTAAGATTGAAAATTCATATTTTTATTAACAAATTACCATTGCAAAATTTTGTTATGTAATTATTATGACTTACCCACATCAAATAAAAAAAATAACACAATATTATTTGGGTCGATTCTGATTTATTAGTTGTTTTAATGGCTTTTCTGTAGAACCAATAATCTTAATCATCCTAGAAAACCTAAACCCTAAACACAGCTGGCAATTTTTTATTAATGTTGCATACCGAGAACAAATAATTTCTCAATTATTATTTCTATATTATAAATAAGGTCCGTTTAGGTAAATGTGATGACTTGTACTTTTCATTATTTAAAACTTCTTATTTGACCTAGACTGGAGTCTAGAGAATAATATTTTAAAACCCACGGGATGATTGTGTTTTCATTGATACAAGAATACATCTTAAATTTGTTGTATCTTGGATATTCCATGTATTATAATATTACCTATCATTCTTTAAACTGCAGCTGGTAGATTATCTATTATCTGGTTATAACTTATAACTATAGTAGTGGCATTTCTGTGTAGATAATAGATGGCAGATGTCAAGCATTCCTATAATCTTGCAATCTTGCACTAAGGTTGAATAATCCAGTTAGGAATTGAAAAGCTTTCTTCGTGTTTAGCATAATGTGAGTATTTCATAATCGAGAATGGTTTTTTATACTTTTTTTCCTGTTAGAATCTATTAAATTTTTAAATTTCAATCTAAAAATTTTTTCATACACAGTGAAAATTTCAAAATATTATGGCATTTGACAAATTTTAAGCTATTTATATACATTTTAAATTTTCAATAGGTTTTTTTTCTATACCTAACTAAATGTAATAGTTTATATGCTAAGTCAAAATGTTGAAAAATTAATACATACAAGGTTCCTCATAACTCAAATTATTCCTTTAGAATTCAAAAACAATAAAGTTATTGTTATTTATTTTATTTTGATGTGTTATTTTTATCAATATTTATAGGTAAATTTAAAATGTTGACAATATTGGATATTTAAGCCATAAATCAATATTTTTTTCTTACAATTTTAGTATTTTTATTGTTATTTCTTCAAACGATCAAACGTTATTGGAACTTAAATACTTTTGGAATTAATTTTATGTTCAAATATTTAGACTAATTTTAAGGTATTTATACATTATACTGCAAACTTGTTGGCTACCACCATTCTACGACAAGTGGTGGTGAATTTTGAACAATAATAACAATATGTGTGATAAACATAAAAATTATTTTTAAAAATGTCTTCAATATCGTTTATAAATTCTCCATATTATTAAAGAACAAATTCATTTTTCTAAATCTAAGAGGAATAGATTATTTTAAACCAAATAAGTGTTGGGGAGAAGAATGGTGATTTACTCATAAGGGGGGGGGGGAGGAGGATCCTCACCGTGTCGTGTCGTTTTCCATAAATAATATATATTTGATACATAGATTAAGTGTGACCAACATTTTTTTTTAGTTTTTAAATTTAAAATCATCAATTTAAAATACATGGAAAGTATTCAAATACCTGCATACACAACATGACAGCACAAATTGCAGATTTTTAAAGCACAATAAAATAAATACGATAACATGTTTTATTTGAAATAATTTCTACTTATATTATAATATCTGTTTTTGAGCACACAATTGTACAGTTCCTGAAAAACCATTTTATATTTTATTGCTCATACTTACCTGTCTTGGAGGTCAACCGTGATCACTTCGGCGGTTCCTTCAGAGTGAGGCCGGTTCATTGCTCATGGAATCGGTTGAAAAAAAAAATTTTTTATTGCTCTAGAGACTAGACTATGTCCTCACTTGAGTTTAATAATTGAAACATACGGTGTACACTGTGTAGTGTATATGCAATAGCCAATAGAGGTACACATTTTATACAATATTTAAAGGATAATATATTATTAGGTACAATATTTATTATTATTATTTATCATTGATTTATAATATATATTATAGGTATTTTTATTGCATTTTTAGTAGCATTTTCTTGCACAACGTTTGTCTACAATTATTCCACTACGTTTTTCTGAAAGACCATTTCACAAAAACCAAAATCTCGAATTTATTTTCTGAAAAAACCTATTTAATAATAATTTTGTAGGTATTAATTTAAATAATTGTTCTTAATATTTTTTAACATTTTTATAAATGTTCGACAAAAATGACGGAAAATGATATCGATCAATAAAATATGATTCAAGTAGGTAATACAATTATTATTATAATATTATTAGGTACCTATATCATATTATGCATCCTATAATATACATATACTATTTACCTAAATTAAGCCTACTATTGACTATAATGGTATATAGATTCATAATCTGATAATGACATTATTAAATAACCTTAAAATTAATTTAAGATTTATGTTTTTGTGAAATAGTTTTTCGAGAAATGGTCTTCCCTGAAAATGGATTCGGGGTTTTGGTTTTTCGGGAAATTGGTCATTTGGGATAACATTGAGTATCCGTGTCAACACATCCGAGTCGCAATCAGATTGCTGCCCAGAATGCCACCGGAAATCGCATAATCATTTCACATTTCGGGGCATGGGAACATTATTGGATATAGCCGTCGCGTAAACACATTGTACGGTGATAAAGCAGCTGGGATTCAGTCCTTCGGTTATTTTAATTAAATCCATTAATTAATTTACTAAACTTTGGACGGCGAGTTCGTGGATGGCAGCTATGAAATCCGCGATTCGACCACCAATAGTTTCAGAGGAAAAAAACTGTCAACCATCAACTTGATGATTTCGGGACATCGGGATTTATTCGTAAAAATATTACTACAGCGATTTAAATTTGAGAAATAAGTTTTGTGAGTGTCAAGAGTGAAACCGACGTTTTAGATGATATAGAAAACAAATAAATGTTTAAAACAGATGTTTCGAAAGACATTGAAATCATATTGTTCTTTAACAATATTAATAGGTATTCGTTCTAAATCACTGCGCAAAACGATTGAAGGCATCCTAAATTAACGATGATGTACACCTACACATTTATGTTGCATAATATCATGCAATATGTCAATATATAACAACATAAGGTATTAATGTTATGTTTAGTGGTTATATTTTGGCGCGATGTCAATTTTAACTCCACACGATACACTTGCAATTTGCAATAATGAGTTATGACACAGCAGTGATTACCACGATTTTTTTTATTCTGTTAAATTTTTTATCAAGTACCTATGATTCCCGCCATTACCAAAAAATAAAATATAGCTATAGGCAATTATTTGGAGATGTTTTAAGATCTCGTAAAAAGCGTTCATACTTTTAAAAATACAATTTTTTTTTTAGGAAGGTCGTTTGCATGGAATATTTAAAATCAGTCAAGCAGTTGATTTTTCAGCCAATATTTAGTTTTCTGATAAAATATGTAGGTAGGTACAATAAAATATTTCCTGAATATTGTGTCCGAAACTCCGAAAACTTATTTGTTGAGCCAAAAAAAACTTATCGAATACGACTATAAGTATTATGTATAATATTATTAAATGATTACAGTGCAGTTGTTTATTATTTGCTTATCGTTTTCAATATGTCGAGTATGTTGATGTGTAGTCAGAACTCAGAAAGTGTCGTATGCTATATTGGGGTTAATAGCAGCGTTATCGCTGCGTGAAAAGTACTTACTCCGCCTTGCATTTGGCATCAATCTTCCTTTTGTATAATACTGTATACAGGGTAATTCACCTAGTATGCTCNCCCCCCCATCATTATATTATATATTATCATATTTATCTATACGAATTTGTAGATTTTTTGAACTTATAAATATACGTAGGTAGGTGCTATTATGTGTTTTTGAGTATACTTAGATTCTGTATACTAATTAAGGAGTATCCTGTGTCGATACCTAATTATTTTTTCAAATGAAAATCATCATATTTTCCTATACATTTTTAACCAGAAGAATTTTTGAAATTGTTGATGTATCTCAATTGATATTAGAACGAGCAGTTTCAGAGTTAGTTAGCTTTGCGTACTTAGAAATATAGGTCCAAGATTTAGGGTTTAGATAGTTCGGAGTTAACGACGATTTGAACATTTTAGTAATTTATATTAGGTACCTATAAATAGGTAATCTATCAATATTTTATAATTTTCCGAGTACTTTTATTAAATAGGTACTATAGATTACTATATCCAATATTACATCTGTTTTACATGTAGGTATGTAGAACTATTCTTAAGGACTATAATATTATAATTCAGGAACTTCGAGTTTTAGATTTTAAATACATCAACACTTTCAAAACAAAACCGCTTATAATTTACAATAAAAAAAGTTGGCTCTCATTTGAAATAAAAAAGTTGTCCCGCCATAGGACATTATTGAAATGCTATACGTACAAATCTAAATAACTGGAAATGTGGTTCTCCGGTGTATACTTGAAAATTCCAATAATTAGAATTTGAATGAATTCAATATTAACGAGAAACGGGGCTAGTGCATGCTTGGTGGACCTCTCAATGGAATTTGCATATGTGGAAGTATGATCGTATCTACAGAATCTGACACCTTGTTTTTCGGACCGTCGTTGTAAAGCTCAGTGCTCACATTGTTATAAAGTATATAATGTACAGTATTCACCGCATAGTATGATTTATATACCTATATAAATTTAATATATATTTCATACAATTATAATATTGTTACGGATCACGGATGTGTGATACCCTTATAAACTATAAACATTATTAGATAATAAGGAATAATGCTTGCTAAACATATTATAGTCATCCGTGTACGGTGTACGTGTATACACATACTCGTGTTAACATATTATTTTCTAAGAGACACACCATGTTAAGACGTTAAGTTGAATAGTTCTGAATAGTTGGACCGACATCAACCCGCACACTAAGCAACTCTGGATAACACTCGTAAGTCTTTCATCTTGTGCAATATTGCTATGTATTATAATATTTAATAAGATTGTGCAATGTCGAATGATATTTAGGTAGGTAATTTATTGAGATTGTATAATAATAAATAGCTTATTATTTTGAACTCTTTCCTGAAGCTCCCTCTGCTACGGTTAAAATTATAACTCGAAGGGCTCTGAAAACTTCTACTGAATTACCTACCTATGTATAACAGCTGGTGCCGGGTTTCCCAATACCGTTACAGTACTTTTTTACGGTGTAACGGCGGACAAAAACACACGTCAATAAATTAATTGTACAGATAGTTAAGATTAGATTTATGAATTTGTTTTTCTACATTTATAGCTTATATTAGTGTTGAAATTTAATTTTTAGTACCATTAAGTTGTCAAAAGTTAAGCTACTCATTATCCTTAATAAATTATACAGTAGTAAATCTATTAGATATGTCTTATTTTCATTTTCAAGAATATAATATTATAAACAAAAATAAAATAGGTATTTTGAAAACTACCTACTGGACAAATAAATTGCTAACTCGACTGATCGTCTAAAATGTCTTTATTAACTTGATCGTATCCAATTTACAATTTACACTATATATTTATTACCACCCACGTAAAATGCAGCAATATAATATATTAATATGTGACCCAGCAAAAAATATTTTCTGTAAAAAAAAATGCAACGTTCATAAGAACCGATAATTTATGCTGGTCGCTCAGTAAAAAAATCAAAACGCGAAATGTGCTTAAAAATAAAATCTTATGTCCATAATAATAATAATGATAATAACTGATAACCACACGTATAAAGTAAATATTCCTTTTTTTAAATGAAACAACTGGAGCATTAAACGTATACGCGGAGTAGGTCAGGGGTCTTCAACCTTTAAGGCAGCAGAGAACCATATATTATTAAAAAAAAATCCCGCTGACTGCATTCGGAATAAAAACACGTATTAAATGATTAAAAATGTATTAAAAAATACGTCTTATGCTTAAGATGTGTTCGCAGGAATCAAATGAATACAAGGTGGGCCGGGGCCCTGGGGGTCTTCAAGGTAGGTAGTCTGTTTTTATTTCTATTGAATTTTTCCTCACATTTTTCACTGATGGCTTTGGTCGTATATTTTGTTTAACATTTTTTTTAGAATATTTTTTGTCTACTGACAGGTTGGTTAAATTCGATTTTTGAATTTGTTCTAATAATATTATATGCAACCGCCGGATATTTAAAAATCGTCCAATAATAAGTAGTATTGTAATCCGATTGTCAGAGATCCAGATGATAGTAGGTTTCCAATGAATAGTTAAAACAATTTTTAAACAGTTAATATAGGTAATGATGGTAAATTATAAGAAAAAACTATTAAATACACAAGCTAAATCGATGTGAGTTGTGTGTAGGTGCTCGGGGCAGCACTCTGGGCTCCATTATAAGTGGTTCTTAATCTGATGTCTTGGACTGGATGGTGTGTCTTACAAACGTCTTTTGGGTGTAGTAGTTGAAGGTGAAAAATAATTTGCAATTATAGTAGCGAGAGCGTTGCATCGGCATTTGCCTTTAAATTATGGTCTTCAAATTCTTGAGTAGTACTTACGTTCGTGTAGTACTTGCATAAAAACTTGTTGCATGTGCAAGGTTACCCTTATTAATGCATTTTATTTAACATATCTATTCGTTATAATCGGTTAACGAAATCAAGAAATTCCAAACAGTAGCATAAATCTGCATAATGCGTATTATAGAATCGTATTATCCATCTTGGCTGTATCACGGGTGTACCTATACAATATACCTTATAATGTTAGGATTAGGTTGTTTTTGATTAGGCAGGTTTTTTTCCAGATTCAGGTTATCCCATACAAGCATTCTTAGATAGACGTTTGTATTCTGCTGTCTATATTCAGAATATCGACATTGTATTTGACAAATCATCCGATTTTTAATTTTTAATTTTTTTGTTTTTTTAAGGATTATAGTGCAAAGTTCCCCAAAAATATTCTTTATTTTATCAATTGATTTTGAATTTTTCGGCCAATATGACTTGAATCATCTGGACGGTTTTTTTCAAAATAAATTTACCTATAAGCAATACTTTGTCAACAATATAACAGGTAAAGTGAGCAAAGTCGCCGGACGTCAAAACGTCAAAACAAACAGCTCTAGAATCGTTATACATTTCTCTATAATTATTATTACTTCTAGTAATCTTCTGGACTTATATATTATATATGCCTTAAAGCAATTCATATGTGTAAGGTACTTTGTCATTAATCGTAAAAAAAAATGTAATGCGACACGAACTTTAAATTGTTAAATTGACAAATATATTGTTCAATACATCAGTATTGTACAATAATAACTCATTATTTTCCTAACCTAAATCGAAAGGATGAAACCGCTATAAATCGAGTAAGAATTGGACATATTAGGATAACTCACGGATTCCTCATATCAAAAGATGAACCTCCCATCTGCGATGCCTGCGGCACATAGATTACAGTCAAACACATCATAACAGGATATCTGTATGAACAGGAACGAACACATCTTAACTTGACTGAAACTCTTGATGAAAATCCTTGGACCAAACCCGGATCGAAACATGAAAATTCCCAAATTTTTAAAACTAACCAACGTTATAGGCAAAAGGCAAAATATAATTGTAATTGTTAAATTAATATATCATAATTTAAACTCAACAATAATTGTAAATAGTAACTAAGACTTTGAAAGTCTTAACTAATAGTCCTTGCTGTATTTTAAGACCAATAAAAAAAAATATTACCATATAATATAATTATAATTGTTATTTGTAATATTTTTTATTTATTCATCTTTTTTTCTCTTCTTAAATTACTATTATTTTGTAAAAAGGGCTCATATATTCTATGAATAAATATATTATGTTATGATTTATTATGATATTATGTGTTACTTTCAAGACTTATGTTTATGTGTAGGGATGGGGTTCCTTTTCTTATCCCTAAATGTTTAACGAGTGAGTGTCTGCGGCATAGCAAACTCGCTAGCCGCCATTATATTATTATAACATTATCTTTCCCGCTCTCTCTATATATATACGCCGTAGTTCCGTCGCGAGAGAAGACTCGTCGTCGGAAGGTAAATATAGAGAAAACGTCCAATGAATTTCGACCGACTTTTCGTATAATTTTGCATACATTAATATGTAATAGTATGGCCCCAACCGTTTGAATCCCGGGCCATCACAATAGTGGTGCTACAGCCGTAAACAGTCTTGAAGTTGTCTGATTTTGATACCGGGTAGGTACCAGATTAGGTACGATCCAAACTCGTCCGACCACTTTTTAAATCGAACTTTGTACACACGCATCAATATTATAATGTATTTGAGTAGAGTCATCTTCGGTCGAGAACGACTTTAAACGTAATCGAAATATCAAGTATAGGTACACGCCAGCCGACTCAGGGATATTGACGCTTATGTCCGGCTACATTATAACATGATCGATATTATTGTATTCAAAGTTTTTTTTCTTAAATCAAATGTTCGAAAATGTCCGATCTGAAACCGTGTCGAGACGCGAGTGAATTTCATTCGACGCTCATCATAGGTACCTCCTATATAATAAATAATAATACAATATACGACACCTTATAGCTATACGTGAGTTCGGCGGTAGATCATAATAATAATATTATATATTGCAATGTGTACCTAAAATATATTAATTAATTTAAAATCGCATCACACATCGCGTCTTATGGCGTTTATATGGAGAACATTATTTCAGGGCCGAATATACTTTGGGGGAACGTATTTATCGTCTCAGACTCACGGTCGGACGGAGTGCATGAAGGGGGGCACAAAATCGTAGTGGGGTGTACCTGTGCGAATATACCTATGTATAATGATATGGTATTCCAGTTATCCTGAAATGGGGCGGTGGGCAGGTAGAAAACGGTATCGTCGCGTGTATAATAACATTATAATATGAAGAGGTGTACACACTCACACACACGCACATACACACTCACACACACTCACACACACACACTCACACACACACACTCACACACACACACACACGATGAGGGGGGTGCCTAACCTGCAGCAGTGCAGCCGTCACCACCACCCTCCTAGTACTGTGGTAGACGGGTATCTGCGAGGAAACAGTCTCACGGGCATGCTTTATAGGTAGTTTCCTATATATATTATATATGTATACGATATTATACCTATACCGATGGTCGCGAAGTTTCCCACAGTGTGTTAACATATATATATATATACCGATACGCACTCACACATATATTTATTATACGCGTATAGTACATATAGGTAGCAGAATATAATATGTGTATGATTCACACAGGTGTTGTATTTATTCGCGTATATTGTTTCATGTACAGTCGCACCCCATGTCGTCGGGTCGCGCGGTCTCGGGCGCGTGGGACTCGGCCGATTTTCAAAGGGGCAGTGGCGTTTTCGGCGCACAGTCACATATACCTATGTATATAATACAATATAATATAATGTATAGTAATAATAATGTTATATACCTAGGTACACGTCGTGCGTATTAGTCACTATACATACGCGTAGTCTCCCCAGAAAAATAAATAATACAATCATTTCCGACTTATGTGAATTCACGCGATGTTTAGGCGGTGGGACCAGGGGAGGTATACAGGATGGCGAGGGAATTAGGTTTTATTTGTTTTACAACAATAATGTCCTTTTTTTTTTTCATATTCCGTATAAAGAAAATTATTGTTAGTAGCAAGACGTAAGTAATTGCATTAAATTTTCAAGCTTTTTTTTACTAGCAAACTAAAATCGTACCATACGTAAATCGAAAAAAAAATCTAAGAAACTCGAAAATTTCATATCTTGGTAAATAATTCAAAAAGATCCAAAATATTTTTAACTCATGCACCTTTGTCTTTATTCAATAACATTTTTTCATTTTAAATTTTTAGATGTTACAAGTACGTACTGATATTTAGTTATTGTTTTTTGCTTGCATACATAGAGCACCCACCCATCCACCCCAAACCTTAATACAAAATTGAAAAGCGGACGCTTCTCTACAACCATGTTCACTTTGGCATTTTTCTCCTACTCTTAGTATGAAACAGAAAAAGTAAAAACTGTTATCGAAATATACTCATAAATAAATAATAAATAGTTGTGTATGATTGTAAAATTAATATTAGTAAGTAGTAACAGTTTAGTGATGACCGTAAAGCCAATGCCGAATGAAAAGTCCATATACAAGAAGTCCAAAAATACAAAATATTCTATTCTATTTTCATTTATTATTATATAGAATGTATAATAAAGGTAATATTAGGTTCCTTATATGTAATTATATGTATAATTTTAAAAAATGTAGTTAATTTTCTTATTCAATATTAATATAATATGATATTTAATTATTATTCCTTATATTTACCTATTGTTTAAAAATATTAAAGTTCCTTATACAAATTTAAATGAATGATATTATACGCAATTAAAAAAAAATAGTCAGTACAAACATCGACCACACTGCAAGAATGATAATAATTTAAAATAGGTGACATTTTCCTGCATATGACCTATGCAATTTAAAAACATTTTTATAATATTTGTAAAAGCTAAAAGGTTTGTATTTTATCTTGTACATTAGTAGTATAAAAAGGGGCATTCTGGTGGCAATCCTTACGATCCTTACAATCTTTACCATCCGTACAATCTTATCACATATCACCACGACACCACGTACGCGATGTATATTTTCCCTCTCCTTTACCTCCCCCCCCCTGATCACTTGAACCCGCCACCGGATCACACAAGTACATGATGTATATTTACCTCGCTCCCTGACGATCGTAAGGATCGTAAGGATTGTCACCAGAATGCCCCTTTTTATACTACTTACATTTTTCAACTTACTTTTATACTGACTATTACTTTATAGTAAGTATACAATTAATTAAAATCAAGTATAATACGTTAATATTGTGTAAGATAATTAATTACATTTTTAAAATAAATAAATATTAATTATATATATGTGATATGTCCTATATAATATAATTCATTATTTATATGATAATAAGAAAATGTTATCGAGTATTTTGTATTTTTGGACTTCTTGTTCAATTTTTTCAAAGCAAACTTTTTGATCAACTATCCCGTAAAGCAATATTGATAGACCTATACCATATCACCTTGTCTACAGCCTACAGGCTACAGTTCATGGGGACGATGTAGAGTGAGTGAGACACCATTGTAACATTCCAAACCCGTCGCTCTTTTTCTCTTGACTCCATTCGTTTCTAAGTATACTCCCAAATGCATAATGTCTCTCTCGGCTATCTCGTCTACTAGTTTCTTTCTTTAAGCGCTGTCCAATAGTTAATAGGTCTATGGACTATGAATATTGGTAGGTAATAGGTATACGCGTGGTCAATCGTTTGGTAGTAGTTGATAACAGTATACAGTGACCACGATAATAAACATGTTTATAAATTCTTTATAACCATGCCAGTGACAGCACACCGACAATTGAAAACATGTTTCATCAATCATAATCAATTACAAATTACAATATTGAATTAAGCTGTTACGCAACATTTTGAGTGGTAAAAAAATGTTAGTAAATGTACCCTAAAATTTAACCTTAAAAGATTTATTGTATGGAGCACAAACGTTTCTACTATAACTATAAAATATTTATTCGGGAGCATACTACTTGCGTCCGAAATTATTATCAGTAGGCGAGTTGCGTCCCTCAAAAAAAAGATTCAAAAAGGTCATAGCGTATTTGCGTCCCGGTATACCTTTTTCTATGACCTAATTGCGTCCCGAAAATATCGTTATAATCTATATAAAAATGTACATTGATGATACAAATTTAATTTATAATAATAATAATATAAAAATTCATGTCATACATTTTGTCATAATAAATATAGTATAATATAATAACAAATAATAAAAAAATGCATGTTAAACATTTTGTCATAATAAATCATTACCGAATCATACTGAATTTACAATTTATGAACTATCGGTTTTAGTGACACGATACTATCGATTTTTATGATTTCTGAAGATAATATCGATAATAATAATATGGCTGACTTGCGTCCCCCAAAACGGGACCCAACTTACCGGTCAAATTTGCTACCTGAAAAATATATTTTTTTTGGGGACGCAAGTAACATGCAGCCATTTATTCTTGTGTCAAAAAGTATTTTAAACGTTTGCAAGGGATCTGGACACTAAAGTTCTGAATTTATATTATGGATTAGAAATCGGATGCAGACGCCGGACGGTATAATGTTTTACGTGATTACAGGTTATTTTAAATTGTGCTGCATATACATTTTTAGTAGTTTTCCGAGAACATCGGGTACAATATGTTTCAACAACAGCATTGTGAGTGTCAGATTCTCAGGAAAACTGAGCCCATTTCGAACTCTGTTGGCCGATAGTGGTACTTCAAAATCAACTAATTACCTATAAGCGTAAAATAAGTTTTTAGCCAATTTTCTACGAATTTTCCACGAATATGACCTTTTCACAACCATCACCTGCAAGTGAAGCGGTTGCGAGGGGAAGAAAAAAACGGTTTGAAATATTTTTCGTTTAGTCATATTAACGTCAACGTTAATATTATATATTTACATATTATGGTAATATTTAAATATTTCAGTTTAATAAATTGACCTCGATTACCCGGATGGACTTGTGCTCTGCGGAGGGAGGGTGAGGAGTCGGCACAAAGTACCGAGGAAAGTCTATGACCTCGCATATACACAAGGCATACCCAATACGCAGGGGATTTTGATCGGGTTTACTCCCCACGGACAACGGTTGAGAAAAAAAATTCGATTTTAATCTCGCGCGTCTCCCAGGTCCGCGAGCAATGGTCATTATCGGAAATTCCAGCTCGCGGTGTATATTTTGTGTACGGCTTATATAGTTATATGCAGTAGTATTATATGTGTATAATACACACACACATATATATATATATATATAAATAATATAATATGTGTGTATATTATGTACACCTGCGTACACCGCCGTCTCGTAAAGACTCTGAGGGGAACGGAATTGGCATAACTGGTTTTCAAGCGCTTTTTTATAACAATACGCGTACTTGCACTCTTAGCCAGAACAATGCACACGGTACACATACACGTGGAGTAAAATATCATATTATATTATACTCGGTAAAATACTTTACGTACGCTCATACATTGTGGGGCAAAGCGATTCGCTTTGATCGCGTGACTGGCAGATTAGACGAGACAATTCCTAACGCGTTGTAAAAATACCACACACATAATATAATGTAGGTATATACCCCATGTCGCTATAGTATATGTATATATATATTATAGGGCCTATATAGGTATACTACACGGTGCACACACACACACACACACACGACACACACACACACACACACAAGCGCGAGTGCAGAGTATCACATCCGAGTATCCGACAGTCGTCTATGCTACACCGCCAAAATAATATTCTCGGTAGTTGGGAAAAAAAAAATTCCGGTAAACATATTCCTTTACAGGGGAAAAAAATCTCCTGTTTAAAAATTAATTAAATTCTATTCTTAGAACGTATCAATGTCGAAATATTAACAAACTTTTTTCGGATAGTCGGACAGATGGATAGTTCAATGATATTTTAAAACATAACTAATTCATGAACGAAATGAAAAATGTAATTTAACGTACCTGGTATTGTAAATATTTTTTCAAAGTCGGTTTTTGCAATCAAATGGGCAATTATTTTCAAATACTTTCTTTTCATATTTTATACAATATGTAGATACAATTTAAATTGCATTAAAAAAAAAAATATATATATTTATAAACCGATGTGAGCATAAGTCATAAAACACATTACACAATCTTAAATGTATACAGTATAATGCAAATGTGCACACTATGAGCTATGGCATAATATTATCATTTATAAGTAGGGGATTTTTCTACACGATTTGTGTAGACGTTTTCTATGGTCTGATAAGTTGAGTAGCTTATTATGATATAGTCTATCGGAGTCACGTATGTGGTTAAATCCAGAGATAAATACACCCACGTTTTCTTACATCGATAACCACCGTATATTATACTACCAATATAAATCCTCGGAGTTGAGTTAATACCAGGGATATAAATCGGCACTTACTTAAGGGCTTATTATTTTAATTTTTAATTGGTCTTTGAGCTTTGGTTACGATGTCCATTAACTTTTTTTTCTTCTTTTTGTGGGGGGGGGGATTAAGATTTTGTTTTAGAACACTTGTTTTATGTGGGGCAAGGATATCATCTCCAAGAACTTGGGTTGTCACTTGTCACCCATCTGGAAGCCAGCGACGCTGGACGGTACTGGACCGAAACATATATTATCGCATATTTAGTGAATGTTACTTGTTAGTGAACATTAGACTTCTGCCAACCAAAACACCACACCATTCTTCAATTCTTCATTACGAATTTTTAATAAGGGTGTCGTGTACAATATAATACATCATTGAGTATATTATTATGTAGAAATAATGTTTAAAATTAAAGCGATGCTCTAAATACTGTACGAGCAATTAATATTTAGTTACTAATATTTAATGATGTATCATCATTTCACTCTGTAGATTTCATGATTTAAATTCTTTATGAGCAATAGAAAATAGAAAATAATTTATAATAAAGTATTATATTAGTACAAAATAATATTATATTATGTCCAATGGCAGTGTGGAATTTTTTTATATTATCTAATCATATTATATGTGTTTTTATAAAACCGTAAAAGCTGAATACATGCATGATGCATTACTTAAGATAATAATAAATAATAATAATACGTAATTATTAAGAAACAATATCAAAACGTATGTGTGAAATAACGCCATCTTAGTGATATAGTACTTACTTATGGGCAGAGGGGGATGCCATTTATTATACCCGAAACACCACCCTAGCTGTCACTAGGAGTATACATATAGGCCCAGGTGGTGATAAAATATACCAGCCCAAACTACTATTATATTATTTGTAGGTGACCCTGTGCACGTTACTGGGCTATAATGCTGTATACTGTATAGTAAACTAAATGAAAAAAATACTTACGTCGTATTCTGACGGGTACCACCGGTCGAATTGTGGAATAAAAATTCCCGGGAAAAAAAATACCCGGAAAAAAATCTACCGACAAACAACCCCGGAAAAAAAATCCCAGACTACAATATCACTCACAAACACATGCAAATTATTGAACAAATATTTTTTTAAATGCTAATTAGTGTAGTTACCAACATTATTAATATTTAATTATAAATACATACTTTATAAATATATATATACTAATAATATTGTGTTATTATTTGAAATATTTGAAATATTTGTATATTATGTTTTTAACTGTGAGTAGGTACCTAACCTTAAGTAATTGACTATTATTTAATAATTATTTTATTGTTATTATTATTATTATTTGTATTATTTGACGTATTTGAAATATTTTTTTTGACTTTGAGTACTTACATTCATTAACATTGTTTGATAATTATCATTCCTATTTTTATTTTATATTTTAAATATTTCATCTATATAAAGTCTTAAAGCTTGTAAAAATGCTTAAGTCAAAATATTATTAGAAACCTAATATTTTAAATTTTAGCTATACAAATTAAACATTTTCTACATCTCAGGTATATATTACTACAGGGGCGCAATTTGGGGGGGGGGGGGCAGGGTGTGCACTTAGTGCACTTGCACACCCTGTAATTTTGTTGTCTACTATTGGCCTGGCCTAGGCATCGTTTATACTATGGCCTTCAATTTGCCAATCTTTAATTGTGTATGCACTGCTATTCATGGCTAATCATAAATAATATTATTATATTATTGGGTCCTTTAATTAAATAGTTGATAATTTGATATCAGTATCTCTTTATCCACTGGCGTGTAAATCCTAGGTTTATAGATAATATTATAATACTATTATATTCATAGACGAAACATTAGGTATGATAATGCGTGCAAGTGGGTGGAGCTTGTTACAAGAATCGGGTGCTGAAATCGATTGGTTGTTATCGTATTTCATTCTATCAATTAATGATCGTTAATTATTGTTCTATAATTAAACTGTGACTCTGGATAAGGCAGATATGGCCTTATCTTATGGTTTATGTTTATATCTTTATTATTTTTGATTTTTGATTAAATTAAAAATATATTTACTAATTATTTCATAAGTTATATACTTCTATAGTTATACATTAGAATATTACTAATTCTACACACTACACTGTAGTGAAAATGGATACCAATGATAAAAGGAAAAGTGGTGTAGCTAGGATGAAGGATACAAATAAAAAAAATTATTTAAAATCTCCACTTCTTGTAAAAAAATTGACGACATGTTTTCTATAAATGAAATTAAAGCTAAGACAAATATTGCAGTAAATCAAGTAAATCAATTTCCATCCGCCAAATCATTGCTTCAAAGCAATACAAATATTCAACTAAACTTTGATTCTATTGTATCCTCTTTATCACACTTCCTACAGCCTTTTCTGAAACTTTAAAAATTATTTCTATACTAAAGATTCTTCCAATTACTACTACTTCAAATGAACGATTCTTTTCATCCCTTAAAAATGTTAAAACTTTCTTACGTACTACAATGGGAGGTAACAGACTGAGTGATCTTATGGTTTTTTAAATGTAGAGAAAGAAGATATCTA
The DNA here is from genome assembly GCF_001856785.1 of Myzus persicae. Classification (NCBI taxonomy): domain Eukaryota; kingdom Metazoa; phylum Arthropoda; class Insecta; order Hemiptera; family Aphididae; genus Myzus; species Myzus persicae. The sequence continues at coordinate 670,351 of NW_019104178.1, read as the reverse complement.
AGTGCGTAGATTTATATATAAAGCTGTAGATGCATTTTCAGATATGAAGCAACGGAGATACCCGCTTAAATAATAACCTATGCTGCTATGCTTTTATAATTATACATTTATACCTATGCCATTATTTTATATTTATATATTGTATTAATGTAAACTATAAACATATTAAGGTCAATATAATAATAAACTATTATATTTCAAGTTGTTTATTATTTGCATTACGCTTTTATTTATGCTTTAGTCACAAACTTGGCTTTGAATAATTAGTTTGTATTTTCCTTTTTTTTGGATATCTTTATTTCAAATATAGGTTACTATTAATCGTTGTATGCGTTCAAAAATTTAAAAATAATTAAAGCTGAATGATAAGGTATTTACCTAAAATTCGAATATTTTATACTTAGTTTATTAATTTGTTTGTTATGTATGAAAGCTAAGTATGTTTTTGATACTAAAAATTCTACGTTGAAAAATGAAAAACACGAGAAACGTTTTTTTAAGGATTGGCCTGGCGGTGGGAAAAATTGGCCTCTTTAATTGTTTGCACACCCCTAAAAAAAACTGAAATGGCGCCCCTGTATTACTACACTATAAGTTTATATTTGTAATTGAATATTGATAATGTTGGTAGATACATCAATTAGAGGTTAAAAAAAATATTTATTCAATAATTTGCATGTGTTCGTGAGTAATATTGTAGTCTGGGAATTTTTTTTCTTAAGGTCAGGGTTTTTTTTTCTCCGGGACTTTTATTCTGATTACCCACCGACCACCGATCATAACCGTTTGCGACCATCATGCAAACCACAGATTTTAACACGTCCCAAATTATTCATTTTTTATCCGTTAACGCGTTGAATTTTAATGCTGTCATAGTGTCATGTGACAAAATACATCTCCCAAGTGTACCCGATTTTCAAAATTGTACCTTTTTAATTGCTCAAGTACGTCCTCCGTGTTACCGCTTATATTTTTGGTAGAGCCCACAACTGCGTTCGTGGTCCGTATATTATAATAAATTATATTTTTAATTCGTCATTTTTTCAAGTCACCGGATGAACTGAAAAAATTAAACTAACGAAGACAATATATCAGGCAGTTCTAAACACTGAGAATTGTTTTCGTGAAGATGTAATTTAATTATTACTTATTGTACACCTGTATAAATTGTAATATTTCAAAATAAAAGTTATATTTTTAAAAAAAAGATGTGATTTCAGAATCAAACAAAATCAAATTTGTGATGTGGTTACCAATAACAGAAATAGTATAAAAATGTTACATATAAAAAACACAAAAACATACTCTTGGGTGTATCTAGTTCACATCATTTTTTATGGATGCACTCGGAACATTATCTAGGTATAATTTCAGAACGCACACGGAAGATTACCTTGACAACGGTCTCGTGAAATAGGCCCCATCATTGATAGTAATGTAAAATAGATAGGTAGGTTGGATTGTACGACATACAATATACATATATATTATTTAATATTATGGAAGTCTATAATAGTGTGTATATTTTTTTTGTCTTCTTTACAAACCGTGAAAAATTATTTCGTCCGTATACAGCGTGAACGTAAGTGCACTTTGGCGGTGGGGGAGCAGATATAAACAGTGATTTCGGTGTTTTCGTGTATTATTTCAAGTCCTAGCAAAAATGTATTTAAAAAAAAAAAACCAATAGGAAAAAATTATTCACAATCTTCCCCAGTTAAATACCTGATAATAATACTATTCGTGATTTAAATTTTTTCCAATCCACGGGACACAACAACCTCATTCAATGTATGATTAAATAGTTATACCTAATTGTAAAATATGTTCATGTTCATACATGATAATTATTTAAATTGTAGTTTAGTTATTTAACAGTTTTAATTGATTAATTTAACTATTTATATTTGTTTTTACATGTTATTGCTATTATAATTTTTTCATTCAGTATTTTTTTTTCTCGACATAACCATTTTTAAGTTATATAAAATCATATAGTTAATTGAACTTTTATGTTTGTTTGCATACAGTAATGTGATTTATTATTATTTTCTTTATTTTTTTTTCTCTCAATAACGCACAGTCGATTTTCCAACTGTAAATCGGTAGGTTGTTAATTGCGATGAATTATTCAATTTGCTGATTTTGAATTCATATTTTGTGTAAACCGTAGTTCACTCCGTATAAGATAAAATAAATAAAAAATATTTTGTATCGTACGGCTCGATAGTCCAATACTCCAATCGTCAATCGCCAAGACGCGTCTGCCGCCGCAGCGTTCGAACCACTCGGTGCACCTTTATATAGGTATACAACTAAACAAGCGCATATAGGCAGCTTTTCGTTGTCGTATTATCGTAACGTTTCATTGCGCTCGACAAAACACGGCACACACGCACGCAGACTTTTAGACTGGCCGCCAAGTACAAAACGGTCGGAAAAATTGCGAAAAACGTACTTCGTTCGACTTTTACAGATTGCGCATGATATAGGTATATATTCATCGTCATCTGCCACACAGCACCCCCGTTGAGATACCTCTACCACAGTTCACAAACGTAAACGTTTCAACCAGATGTAATCAAACTTCATCTCGCGACTCCTTCGTCTCTTCACAACATTTTGCCATTTTGGTGGCTCTAAAATTATTAAAAAACACAGAAAGATGGATAATATTGACGTATGTAGTTGGTATATTATAGAGGGCGATTCACCAAAAATGCTCTCCTCTATTTATTTCTATAATTATAACTTTGTACATAATTATAGGTCCATGATAATTGGTTTGGAAGACCTGTGTCATTTGAAAATGTAAGTATACCTAATTAATATTACTATATCAACTTTTACAATTTTTAAGAATGATACAAGTACCTATAATCAATATTATACTAGATTCAATATTACATAATTTATTTTATATTTTTGTAAAACCATTTTTAAGGATTACCTATTATCTTTAGTATAAACATTTAAATATTAGTATAAATAGTTTAAATATCTGAAAAACTAATTGTTCGAATTTTAGTAATTATACTATATAATTTAAAATTTTTCATGAAAATTATTCACTAATTAATCTACAGTAAAAAATGCGAGATATTCGTCTGAGGAACATAAGGTTGTGCTATACGACATTCCTCAAGTATAGTACAAAATATCAGAAGAATATGAGTATACGGTCTTTATATAGGTATAATAGTGCATATAAAATTCCAAAAACCAAAATTTGAATTAATTAATTATTAAAAGAAATGATGGAAGCCAGCATGATTGGTGAATCACCCTGTATATTATTACAAATATAACCAATTGTTTAAGACAACAAATTTAACAATCAAAAATTATGCTTAGAAACCAGAAATTAAATTTTAGATTAAGATATTATATTATTAGCAATCATCATTATTATTATTCTTCCTCATTCATTGCTATGTTGTCCAAATATACTGGCGACGTCCCTTGGAGCCGCCGTGCACAGGAATGCACTTTTGGTTTGAATCGGCGGTTCTCAAACTTTTTTTTTCGCGTACCACTCATGTGCATAATTAATCTGTCGCGTATCACTTATGTGACCATGTTCAAACACAATTTAAAATATTTATTTATTTACCCTCCGTTCTATCACTTTGTGGCCTTTCGAGTACCGAAATGTAGTCTTTCACGTACCACTAGTAGTACGCGTACCATAGTTTGAGAACCTCTGGTTTAAATGATCGCGTAGTGGTAATACAGGTATAATATCCCGTTCGCTCTATCGATCGTTTATCGCAACAAATATTAAATAATAATTATTGGCATCAAACAGCACCCGTATGTCTAGGTTTCTTTTAAGCATGCCAATGTGATTGGAGAATAAATTCCTAATAGAGGGATTAATAAATCGTACGACACTGATATTTATCTTTTGTTCAATATCGACGAATAAATACCAAATAGAGTCTATATATACGCCATCTTATGGTTCATTTTTCGCTACATTAGATTTGAAAGGAGCTTACCGACAATTGAGAACTAAGCCGACATATATAATGCAGAATTATTTACTACTATACACTATATCATGCCGATAATGTATCGGTTGTGTTGTTTATTTAGACGTAATAATAAGGCATCCCTATTCATTCGATGAATGGTACAATTTTAAGACATCTTCCCCGTCGTTCCGTCTTGTTGTAATTATTGGATGATGCGGTCGAAAAGATTCGGAAGAATGCAACGGAAATGTTTGTGCTCGGCATTAGAACGTTTTGCACAACAAGATATTAAGGAGCATACTCATCAATGCGTTTTCTTCAAAGAAATATTAATTTTGTTAGGGTTATGTCAATATACCGGAGGCTCGACCCGGATTATATTTATATAGTTCACCCCCTAGAAATAAGCTTAAACTTTAATACTAGGATTTTGCTGTTTTTATTTTATAGGCACATTTCAAAAGTATCTTACTGTTTATTATTGGACTCGTTTAAAAATGTATAAAATTAACTCTGGTTCTCGAGATTGGCTCACTGCAGATACACTGACAATATTATTATGTCAGTGATTGAGTTTTCAGCAAGTAAGTGAGTCATTTATGAAGCAATAGTGATTTTTACGATTATTAATTATTATGTATGACAAACCCTTCACCACATTGAATCTTGTACAAGTATCCAAATAAACCGTCCACACAGCCGATCAAAAAATATGTGGTGTATGAATAATGAATATATTATGTTTTTTTATGTATTTTGAATGCATAATATTTTTTTTTTTTTATTTGAATTAGCCTCGGCAACTATGGCCATTGGCAACAAAGAGTTTAACTCTAAATTATTTGTATAATATTTTTATTCTATATACGGTTCTTGTATTTCGATTAATAGGAATACAGTGAAGTTACTTAAACAGGAAAAAAGTAACAAAATATTACTAGGACGTTTTTAGGTGGTTCTTTTTTAAGAAAAAGACTAGGTATATAAGATTAAATCAATATTTATTTACATATATTCAAAACAAAATAGCAATTATGAAACAAAAAATTAAAAAAACATTATTATAATTAGGTACCTTTTTGTGGCTTGGTGAGGCGCGGTCGTACACTCAATTTGCGGCAACGCTCTAAGCGTACGTATAGGCCGTTGTTGCTAGCACTCGGATGGGTGACCATTCGGGGTTTTAGTAACACATCCTTGCCACACATACAAACGTGTTCCAACCAACCGTTCCGCCACACAATATCAGACTAATGACCTTAGTAGTTGAATCCTTAATCCAAAAAAAAAATAATAATTAAGTACCTTATTCCATATTTCCTGAAATTCCATTGCATCATTAAACATACGTGATAAATGTATTGTATTGTATTGTATACAAATTTCATCTAACTTGTAACGCATATTAATGTATTTTAACAAACCGTAATATTTATTATAAAAACAGGAAAAAGTGGAACCACGACAGTTGTGTAACTAAATGGCCTATTCAGAACGCCGTGTGATCATAATTATTTTATTATTTAAATTAAATTACGTCTTACATTATTATTTTAACATCATAATATTATGATCATGATGTGGCACATACCTTCCACATGTAATCATAACTGTATTATTAAAATACATCAAAGTTATAATTTTATTACATTAATATTACCTAGCTTGTTACTTTTTAGACGTAGAAAAAAAACATTATGTGAGTTAACGAAATGGAATTATTAGAAATTATAAAATATTTATGATGGTAAGTAAAGACTTGGTTCAGATCTTCAGCCGGTCTATCTCAGAATACAAATACAATATTAAGGCTGTTTTTAATGTCCAGGACAGAGAAAAACTAATACATTTTTAATACTCTAGTTTATTATTTTATTTCCGGTGTCACGGAGGAATGAATCCTCGGAAAAATCGATTCGACGAGACTCTCTGAATACTTGTTTACAAGATACAAGAATACCATAAGCCCCCCGCCGCCGATAGTGACAATATAAACATCGGTGATCTTTGTAGAAAATAATAATACACAAACATACGGCATGCAAATCGTCTGTAACGACGTCCATGGGACCAGTAAAACCCGAATGTCATTATAAACGACAGCCATTTCCACTAAACAGCTTCGCGTGTCGCATATAATAACGAGAGTCTCGTAAAGACCTTCGAATCGAGCAGTTCGCTTTAATGATAATATACACTTTATAGTGCTGACTGCGCTGCAGTATAAACATACCGATGCGTTGTCGGTCCCGATAGTAATACGCGATAAAACGAAATCACACCAACCCCCCGCATCCCTCTGTATCGAACTAATATATTATGATATTATATAATTTAATATAATGTACCCGATGGCGAAAACGGGTTTTCGTTTACCACGGATACTGTACAAAACGCCATCGGCTGTGTATCAGAGGAGGTGGTTCTCGGCAATATTAATATATAGTATTAGTATCGGTTCGGCGTGGGAATTTTGGCCGTGAACTCGTCGCGGTTGCGTGTACACCGCTTGCGTTCCCTTCGCCGTCACCGACCCTCACACCACCAACTGCAGCGGTCCGTCCAACAGTCGTTCTTACGCTGCGGGGAGGGTCAAAGAGGGTATTCACCCCCCCCCCCCCACTCCTCTCCGCCAGGGAACAGGCGCAACCGTTGTTGCTCTTCGCTAAAATCGTTCTCTCGTTTATTGTATTTTTTACTCGATTTAATGTTATCTGTTTACTACACCAAAGTTTTATATAGTTTGTTGGAAAAGAATAAACTCTTGATTTTATACCGCAGTATTGTCGTTTTGTTAATGGTTTAAAACGGAGGTTCTCAAATCAGGTACGCGTACCAGTAGTGGTACGCGGAAGACTACACGTCGGTACGCGAAAGGCCACAAAGTGATAGTAAATAAATGAATATCTTAAATTGTGTTTGAAAATGGTCACATAAGTGGTACGCGACAGATAAATAATGCACATATGTGGTACACGAAAAAAAAGTTTGAGGACCACTGGCTTAAAAACGTTCAATCGTTGATTGACTTGGTTTTTTTGAAAATAAAACACGAATATTATGCGTTGTATAATATTTTGTCATTATTCGCTAGAGTTTTGTACACTAGTTATAGCACAGAGTGATATCATATGAATAAAATATATAAAAACAAAAGAAATGTAACACAAACAAAAGGGAGTGGCGGGGAGGGACGTTAGAGGGGCACACATAATCGAATAAGACACCCCATGGGAAGGTTATAGAAACGGGATTTAGAATCACGGGACCCAATAATCGTATGCACAAACATTTTGCGTGATCTCCTCTTTTGTGTAGCCTCTGCCCCTCGCTCACATAAAAAAAATTCTATCCCTGAGTCCACTATGACTATTGCATGATTTACGTTCAAGACGCATTAAGACGATAATAATAACAATAACAACAATACAATACAAAATAATAATGATCGTAATGACCGAATACACGCAGTGGCATAGATAGGAATTTTTATAGGGGGGGGGGAATATATGTATATTCATTATTTCTAATATAAATCACAGGGTTTTGCCCCCGCACTATTATTATTATTATATATAAAAAAAGGTCGCGAGGGGGTGCATCCCCCGTTCCCCAGAGTATATACCACCACGAATACACGTATTGTCATTGGGCATCTGTACAATGTACGACACGTCACCAACCACTGCAGCGACAACACCGTAGCTGTTGTTCGCCGATGATAAATAAAATGTAAAAACACATCGGGTCTCTGCATTATTTTAGCCTTGCACAAGCCACTTAAAACGTCATTGGGTGATTGGTCGGCGGCCGTGGTAGGAGGGTTCCACTGGGACTACTCTTGAGGTTCTGGCAGGTACACGATATCGCGACGTGCGTCGAAAACAAAACACTTTTTATCGTGTATTTAACTATAATATATGTTACAGAAACACGCCAACGGCACAGGAAAGTGAAAAAAAAATAAGAAAATCGTTCGCGTACCCGTATTATGCGTTTCCGCGTATCCGCCTGTATTATATACACCTCACGCACAAAACGTCTACTTGTTCTATTATTATATACAGGTCGTGTGGTGGTGAAGTTTACCCGCTGTGTTGACTCAAGTGTAGAAAGCGTAGCGAGATCGAAAATGTCTACGGTTTAAGTCGTTATCAATATCTCTTTCCGCAGTATACACAGTGATTCACCAAGCATGCTCATAGATTTTTGTTCTTTGAGTTTTTAAATACACTCGAAGACCATATTTTCGAATTTTTGAAATTTTGTATAATATTTAAGGAGTGTCCTATGGTGGAGATACTTTTGTTTTTCAAATGAGAACCCCCTTTTCTACTGTACATTATTTAATGAATAATTTATCTGAACATTTTGGTGTATCAAAATCAAGATTCGAGAACTAGTAGGTTTGAGTTATTGACATTGAAGTACTTTAATAAGGATCAGATCTGTGATAATGTGATGGACAATTATATAGAAGCTATAGAGATTTGAAAATTTTAGTAATTAATATTAATTGGTCAACAATTATAATTTTTAAAAATGGCCAAAGTATAGTAAATACTAGATCCAAAATTATTCATATGCTGTATATTTATATAAAACTTTTTTTTAGAAATTTTATACTTGGTATAAAATTTAATAGGGATCATAAACTGAGAATCTACTCGTTGAAATTTCGAATTTGTTTCATCAACATTTGAAACAAAAATTTCTACTTTATAATTTATAGTAAAAAATGAGTTTTTGTTTGAAAAAAGAAGTTTATGTAGCAAAAATAACACAGTTTAAGTAGTACAAAAAATATAAAGAATTTAAAAAAATGGTCTATATGTATATATAAAAAATCAAAAAATCAGAATTCAAATAGTCATAGACCATGGTAGTTGTAAATACATTAATAAAATATTTGATTTTTCAACATTGCCCATAATATTGTCCGTTAATGCCTAGGGGTGTATTGACGATATCGTCTACTAATTTTAGGAATTAATGATATTGGCTAGACAGTTACCTTTCGGTTTTATCCAAATTACATCATTGACGATAAAATAATAATATTATAATATTATTATAATACACATTTATATATTTTGTTCATAAATTAGGTAAAAAGTAATAGAAAAAAAAAGCATTGATAAGATTGATATATTTTTTTTAATAGGTCCAAGTCAATACATCAGAATGGATTGAACTCGCTCTGCCATCCCTCCCAATATACATGAGCATGTAAAAAACGGACAACGTCGAAGCAACGGATACCACGGTCCACTCTGTATACAATAATACTAGTGGGATCCGTATCCTTTTAGAGACGTGTGTGTATATATATATTATATATATATATATTATATATCACATACAACACTAAACTATATTCTTCTCCTTACGTGTGCGATATAAGTCCTTTATATATATATATATATTATATGTGTGTGTGTGTGTGTGTTGTATGTAGGCTGTCACGTCGGTTTCGAACGAGTGAATATCGGCGTGTATAAAATATTGTATGCGTTGCATGCGAGAAGAAGCTGCGGGCATCGTTCGCGTAAAGTTCAGTCGGAAAAAACAAACGGTTGTCTCTTTTCTGTTATACCTTCGTAAATACCTACACCAGGGGAGGCCAAACGGTCGGTCCTGGATGATTTCAAAGTCAACCCTCCTCTGTCAGAACTTAATATTAATATATACTAATGGATAGAGTTACATACATATTTTGGATTAACTAGTGTCTTGTTTGAGTGAAATGGTAAATTTTATTACACGAAAGTTGTGTTACAAATGCTGAATACCGAGGAGTTACACTTTCTAATGGCCATTTAGAGCAGCGTCTCCGTTTAGCAGTAGTCAGTGTCTATTCCCCAGACTATAATAAACTGGCCAACGATATATGCGATGAAGCACTTTTAAGGCAACAGTATGATGTTAATTTAATCTTGAAATTATTTAGAAATTTAACGTGAATCACTCATTTGTATACAACTTTACATTTCATTGTTATTATTTATGTAAGAATGTTTATTATTAATATAAGTTTTTTTTTTATTAGCTTTTGTAGAAATAACACCATTATAGTTCAACAGTTAGGGTAGATAGAGCAGTACTAAAAAAAGGTTACACAACTTTACCCATGTAAATATTGAATACAATTTTAATATAATATAAATAGAAAGATCGGTTAATATTTACAGGGGAAATAATTCTTTCATAGGTAATCAAATCATCAGTAGCAATTGATGCAATATTAGAGGTAATGATATAGATAAGAAATAAATTATCGGATACTACATTAATTAATATTTAAATATATTTAGTTGTGAAGACTTAAAAATAAAAATAAATTTATGTGAGTCAATCCTCAATGGAAAATATATTCATAGTAGAACTTATGAATGGTATTACTTGTGTACCTACGACTTACCTAGTATCTAAGTGTGTTCATTATTAATATTAATTGTAAAGATTTAATAATAAAAAAACATTTAAAATTTTTTTTACGTTGGCCGATCCCCAGCTTTGGGTGCATTATATAGCTGCTGGCATATATAAAATTCATTAATTTTATTCTAGAGTAAATTACTATGTAATAAATTTGTGTTTACTGTCAATGCACGATAGGTATTAATGTATTCCTGCAGTACAGGATTGGTGTAGACGATGAAAACGACCGGCTCTCTATAATGAATTATCAGACGGACACCATCTGGGTTAACATTTCTGTGGCACCACCGTCGTCCTGAATAAATAGAATCAACATAATATGTGGACACATAAACAATAGTGTGCAATACACCTGCAGTGTTTCGCACTGGTACAAATACAACGCACAGAATAATATATATGGGCACTCTCTCTGATATAGGTACGAACCGTACTCGTTGTTTAAAAACGATTTAACGACCACACTATAATGATACAATAATTGCACGATACGAGTATACGTATAATACATACACACACACGTATTATATATATACATCTGGAATGGCCATAACACCGTTCCGCACGGATTTCCCATTTTCAGCAGAAATTAATGGGAGATTGCCGAATCCGCTCGTTTTGCCTTTTATTCACTGTACCGCCGCAACAGCAGTTATACCGCTCGTCCACCGACTGATCAAAGGCATCATCGACTCTTTTATACCCAAACAACGACCCTGCACCCATTTCCGGTTTAAACATTATTTCGACAATATATCATTTAAAAGCGGCGTCCATTCTTGTAGTGATGCGAGAGAACAGTTGAACAAGGGTCACTTACAGTTGAAATCAGTTTTTAGATTTCTTCTTCGTCTGTAATCAAGAATGTAAAACATAATTATCGTGAATTTATATTTTATCAATCGATTAAAAAAAAAAAACGTTAAATGAGTCCAACATAAAGCAGCATCGTTGTATCTTTTACTACCGAGTTAATAACGATATTCGATGATAACATGACATTTGAGATTGTAACTAATACCAGTGGTACAATGTACCACAGCACATATTATAAGAAGCTACAGTATACGATGATATAAAAATAAAAATTATTGGAGGCTGGGTCGAGAAGTTATCAACAATTAATGAATCTCTAGACTCTAAAGGCTTGGAATTCTTCAATTCTTATAATTAGTTGTAATAAAGTTTTTTTTATGTAAAGAAACGGTATGTTTAGTAAAACTTTAGATGAGATGATTTTTTTGTCATCAAATATTTTTATCACTTATCAAAAATGAATACTTAGTTAACTTTCTCATTTAAATTAGTTGTCAACCCTTGGTTGTTTATTTCATAGGTTCTAATTTTTCTAGTTTTGATTTAGTACAGAAATATAGGTAGTATCGTACTCCTGTTTGTTTTTTATTTCAACATGTATTGAAAAATGAAATGTTGATTATATTCGCTCAGTAGAGATTCATACATATATAATTTTAAATTATACAGAAGATCAAATATGAGCGATAATGATTATTAATATGATATATTTCTCATGGTTATTACACTTTGAGGAATCGGTCCTCAAGATTCGATTTTTTTTTTATAAAGTTTATTAAGGCTTCAACAACAAAGATTTTTAGCCTACATTTGTTTAAAGAATAAGGACTCGATTTTATAACTATCCCTTTGAGTATTTGTGCTATCATCAGTATAAGTACGAGGGACAGAAAATACGTTTAATGCACAGACGTCAAATCATTAAAATATTAGAGCTTTGCAATTGCACAATAATTTTATTTAAATTTGGTATTAATAAAGTTTTTATCGGGCGTATATATCTAATATTATTGATATCAGTCGATGACAATAATTTATTATTTTTATTAATAGAGATTAAAATATAATATTTGCATCCACGTGGGTACTTAAACGACATTCACGTATAATGTAATAATATTTTTGCGAGCTAGTGAAAAAAAAATAACAGCCTATATACTCTAAACTCGAATGGTTTTATGTTTCCCTGTTGATACAGTGGCGTCAAAATAGGCGGGTCGGGAATGATTTAATACATTTACGTACATACATATATTATATTTTATATAATAATAAAAGTAAAAAGTATACATTCAAATTTCAAGCGCGGTCGAATACGTATAATAATATAACGAGATTCGCTAGCACATTTGTATTTTTAAAACGTTCATTTTTCCGTACATTTCAAAGCGGTAACCTACCTGTGTGCTTATAACGCCACAACGGAATCCTCCTCCGGGATTTCGTATCGTTACGATTAATAATATACAAAACCGTATTTGTTTAATGCGGTCAAACGACATTATATTATTTTAATTTGTAAAAACGTACCTATAGTGGCGGCCATATATATTCCCTAGTGTGTATGAATAGTAAAAAATACATATTTAAGCTTTAGAATAATAATATCCCTAAATGTGTTTTATCATCACGGTAAATAAATTATTATTTTGAACTCTTCGCAATGCCGTTCTGGAGAAAAACACGGAAGATCGATCCGATCGTTTGTGTATAAGTCGGAGGAACGGAGAATAATCTTATCGAGAATATTGCACAGGTTGATTTTTTTTTTATTAAACCAAGACATTCACATTTTATCGAACAATTTTATAGTATTTATATTATTTATAAGCTTTTAAAGTTTTTTTTTCCAAAATAAGTAGAGCGAGTGCGGGGTATTATAATACTGCACGAATTTCGGTCCCACTACTACTCAGCTCATTCGTACTTTAAATGCCTATATAAGGCCATAAATAATATAATAAAGCTGTCCAATATATTCAATATTTATGAATCGTAAAATTTTCAGAAAGATATTCACATTCAGACCATGGAGCAAAAAAATATTTAAAAAACGTGTATATAACCCAAAGATTCTGCACTATAATACGAGGAGAAAAAATTATAGTAACACAATTTCGAAAATACACTTAAAAAGCTTGAGCTCATAAAACCGTTTTATTGCGACCACAATAATTGGTAGGGCGGAAAACGGACGCTAAAAAAAATTATATCCCCTTAGAATGTCGTTCGGAACGACGTGAGTACATGATATCATTATTATTATTATTACTACTATTGTAATATATTGAATGATAATCGCTTGAAACAGTGGTTGTTGTTGTACTGCGTCCGTTATTGATGATGGTCCGCGGTCGGCCGCCCGCGTGTAGAATTATTGTGGAAAACGCCGTCGCGTTGCAGTCTAACCGATATCGACAATCGTTCCGTCGATACGTTTTTCGAATTACTCCGGTGATTTTTTTTTCCACATTTTCCAACCGCCCGAGATTGTCGGGGACGTTATTGATTGACACCGGCGGCCCCGCGATTTGACGCCGTCGATCGGTATACACAGCAACAGCGGTCCGTTGAGGTACATCAAGTCCATCGGCGCGAAATAATACGACCCAAAACGGGGATTCGACTTGTGTGCGTTTGAAATCCAAGGCGGTCTACCCCTCCTCATTACCGGTGGTCGATTGGATTCCGTAGTTGAATAACAGTTGTAATAATAACCGTAAAAAACAAAACAAAACCGAAAGCGCTCGGTGCCTCGGGCAGTGCAGACGGCGAGAACTTTTTCAGTCTTCCGAGCAAATCGTATATATTATAAATATTTTTACCAAATATTACATAACTTATACGATATATTTTACGCCGAGTTTAGAGTTTGTTCTCTGCAACTCACTTTCGTGTAGTATGGGCGTTATATATATAGGCATTATTATTAATTATAATATTTATCATGACTTTTGCTATTTGTGTGGAGGACTTACCATATAAACGGTAAACGATCCACTCATTACAGACACGAAACAACTGCAGAACAATATAGTCCTACTGCAGCATCTTGCCGTCACTGCCCGCTGCTCTTATACCTATTAGGGGTGATATATAGATACAACGAATCAGGTATATTATGATATTATTATTTGTATATTGTTTAAAAAATGTGCGGCAAAAAATGTTTTTTTTTTTTTTGTAATATGTTTTGATGTGTAGCACGATATATTTACCGTTTTAAATTTTTAATATATATGTATATTTGAGTGGGGTCACGCGTGGACGTAAGCACTAGTCCTGCACATTACGCTCAACCCGAGCCCGTTGTACGTGACGGCAGATTTTGAGGGGTCACAGATTTCGACAAGTTTATTGATTTATACCACACTATTATTATTATTATATAATATTATTAGAATTACAAAAGGTGTACATTTTTTTTTTCGTCTCCTCACTTGTCGTGAAAGTTTGACTTGTGTCCGTGTAACGCAGTCATAGATATTATTATGATATTATATTATAATCAAATATTGCAATGTTATGTTTTTTTGTTCTCAAGACGCATTGACAATTTATTGGTGGAAAGTACGACCGCGCTTCACGACGATGACGCACGTCGTATAGTTCGTTTATGATAATATTTAAATATTTTATTCCACGCTCGGGGTTTTCTAATTTACTATCGACGTAGGAGGTCTGTAGTTGCGTAGAGGACGCTCATTCCCTTTATTATACCTCTATCAATTAAACTCATCAGTATGGTTCGAGTGTCGTCTTGACTGCAACAATAACCTTTGCTGCGTTATTCGGTCGATTTTCTTATGTTGTAATAATACATGAATATAATAGGTAAGTACGTGTGTATGATATATTTATAATAATAATTGTGTCCCGTGGAATACGATTTGATGCATTTTTTCCCTTTTCCACACCCTCGTTCCGATTTGCGAGGTCTAACGGCGTTTTAAAAAAAAAATTCTCTTTACGTAATATGATTTTTGTAATGGATATTTGATTTTTTTTCTCTCTCTGATCCTAAGATTGTGTCAGCTCCGGGCAGGCTGCAAAACCTGGCATTCCCGAACTGCACGGGGTTGTTGTCATGACCCAACTATATAGATTCACCCTCGACCCGGGCAGAGAACAATACTATGAAAATGTTGGAACGGTGCAGGTAATAACGATTTTGAGTTTTAATCTCGATTTGTTTGTTTGTTTTTGTGTGTTTGAGTGAAGGTTGAAACAAATTATAGTGCCCACCATAAATAGAATATTTACGTAAATTAACATATTTCACTATTATAATTTTATTCCAGTCATCCGTGGATGTGCACCCTTAATAAGTATAAGTAATAATCTTTTGTAAACGTATTTGATGAATATATTTTTTTTAAATAATTATAATTTTTTGTATCTATTCAAATTCAAAATGGGTAACTCGGATCTTTAAAAATTATATTTGTTTCATTAATTTAAAATCTTTTGAAAAAATTGATAACCTTTTGTGACTTGTGAATTTTTTTTTATTATGTACTAGTTCGTAGTCAATTTATAATTCGTATAACCCAAATAGTTCTCTTATTTAATCATATGGATTAACAAATTAAATAAGCTTGATGTTTTCACAGTCGCTTCATACATTCATAAATTAATATAATATCATGTAGAACACCATGTAATTAGAAAAATATAGTTTAATATTTGCATTTTTGTAAAGAAAATAAATAACAATTTTTTATAAAAATCACTGAGTTCTTACCTTGACAGTAGTTGTCATACTGCTTTTAAGTATGTAATGTTATGTCAAAAAAAAAAAATGTAACTACTACCTACCACCGCTCTAAATCAATAGAGTTGTGTTCTTTTTCATAATAGAAACAAGACCCTATTACCGAACAACGGGCAAAGTTAGAAATATAGATTTTATATTTTTAAATTTAAATGAAGTTACATCTAGCATATATATTCAAACTTAAATTATAAAACTTACAGGACTAAATTTTTAGTAATAAATTACTAACAAAAGGGATAAACTTTAACTTTTTCAAATAATTTGTCATTTTTAATTTAATATAAAAAATAGGCACTTTTAACCCATTAACCGTAATTAGTTAAAAAATAACGAAGTACACGCCTGCAGGTGTTCATTTAGAACAAAATATGCTACAACAATTTAATATTCAACGTAATTATACTATAAATGCATGTTTAATGTATATTTAAAGGCAAGGGTTAAAAGTTTTTAACCCTTTTAGAAAGTTTAAAATACTAACGTAAATTATTTTAAAATTTATTTATTATTTTAAAAATGGTCAACGAATATTAGTATTACAGAATAAAATTTAAATTAATTCTGTCCATAAATTTATTAATTTTCACAATTATGTGTTTTGTATCGGCACGGCAGCACGTGTTCTATATGATTCATTAGCCAAATTTAAATATTAAAATATAGTAAATTTTGGATACTTGTAATCTACAAAGGAAGTAAATATAATAAATGTTCTAAAAAGTAAGTTTCATTACTTTAAATCACGGAAAATACTTAGTGTTATTTTGAAATTTCCATAAACTAAATTTTGTTTTCTTTTTTAATTTGCCCATTGCGAGTTTATCTTCTATGGTATTATTATAACGGCAAACACGGAACAAAAACAAATAACTTTATACAGTTTTAAATCAAACACATAGCTTACGTGAAGTAAATGCTAACATTTATCCGAAATTCCGAAACAACTGGGATATAATATTTCTTTGAAATAGAATCTGATGTTTGATAATGTGTTACGTTATATTCTACATACTATTATATGTTATATTTATAAAACAATTCCCATATCAACGAGTACCGTGGGGAAGTAATTTAGTATAAATATAATAGGGCATGTAAAAACTTTGGTCGGAATTACAACGCATCGGAAGACAGATTAGATGGATCATGACGTGTGGGTGTAGTGCCAACGGTGGAAGAAAAACACGAATAACCTATCGGAGATGACTAGAAGAGTAATATTCACAGCTCTATTTATATTTTGCACAAAATCAAAATGTATAGTTTTTATACACACCCTAAATATATATAGGTATGTATGCGGATGCGATTTGATGTGTTAAGGGTCCAATTTTGATAGCATAAAATCTGACGTAGAAAAAATGCCTTTATGCATTTACATTTATTTAATCAACACAAGTTTCGAACCAAAAATATTTTATATTACATTTAATAAAGTTTTGCCGGATGCAATTTTAAACTGAAAAAAAATTATTTTCATTTAATTTTCCAACGACACTTGTAGTTTACATATTTTTTAAGTCTTACGGAATCATTCGAAAAATTAATAATATTCGATTAGGTAAAAACGTTGCTATTTCTTAGTCACTTTTTTAAGTAAAAATCTTAAAATAAAATTTTCAAAAATCGGATTTTATGTTATAATAAAATTCTCAAATGCTCGAAAGAATGATAAAATTACCTATTTAAATTCAAAATAATTCAAAATTATACGCTCAAAAATTAACTTAACTGATATTGATATAGCACACGAAAATAAGGAATCGGGATTTGAATGATTCGAATGGTTTTGAGTAAGTACGGTGAATGCAAAAGTTAATTGAACATTTACTGCGAATAAACATATAAATCACCCAGGCGTTTTAATTTTCTTAAACAATAACAGAAAAAGTCAAAGTGTGATAAATGTGTATCGTTTTGTATGCCCGACCACGATGAACGATATTATAATATATTATTATATCGTGTTCCGTTTGCCGGAACAATCGTTTTTTTAAGATAAAGGGCGTGAGGCGTGATAACAAAATATCTGTCTTCTATATTTTATAATATTATTATATACGAGCTAACTCAACTGCATTGAATTTAAGAAACGTCTGAGAAAGATAATCAATATGAGAGTCATCAGTATAAACTATATAAACTCCGAATTTGCATGACCTTTTATAATTTGATTCATTACACCCGTCATATAGATTATATTTTTTTCTGAACGTAGAGACTAGAGAGTGTGAAGAACGAGATGCAGTTGCTTTATTCGAGCCACAGCCCGGAAGTACCGATTTTCCACCCGTATAGACTGCAGATTAAACTAAGAGCAATATTTTCTAGAATGTCGAATAATATATAGCGTTTATTCCTTATATTCATAATAATAATAATATATTGGAAGTAGACAAAGTGTATTATTTGACGCGTTAGTCGTCACCGCAGTTTTGAAAACAACTTTTAACAATCATTCTAATTTTATATCACATTATTAGCGTATAAATCCACCGTTACACAAATTCGTGTTTCAAACGGATATTTTTATAAACATTGAGTGGGGAGGACCAGTAAAAAGCATAATGAAAGGCCGAGAAGAGTAATAATATTATTGTTTGATGTGGTTTATTATGGGACTGATGTGGGTTAATATTTGTGCCACTATAAATTACTACAAACTGAGTATCAATAATATCCACTATTTTAACGTTTCCAGTGTCGTTTGTTTTTTAAAACCCCCAAACAATAACGTAATATGGCGAGTCGAAGCGAATTGTTTGTGCGCGTTATCGAATATCGTATCATATATTATTATGACGTACGTTTTCTCGAACGTGGAAAATAATATTATATTTTATGTAACTCGTAATATACGAGCGTGCAGGGTAAAAAAAAATAATATGACGATCGATTGAATAACGTAGGCGATGGCGGGGTGTGCGTTTCGGTGGTGAGCGTCGACGTGATATACTGAAACAATTATTATTATATTATTATTATTACTATTGGTGTATACACCTGCAGCTGTATTTTAATACAGGTGTCAGGTTTTCGATTTTTCCGGTAACCGTCATAGCGGTGGAGGGGTCGTGGTTTGGATACCGCGTCAACGGTCCGAGTGGAAATGCAATTCAGAATATTTTCGACATTCGTCGGCGGCTCTATTGATAGTGCGCAGTGAAATAATTATATAATATAATAATACGGACGAGAAGAAAATATTATTATTATCTTTTTTCTATAAATGGACGACGTCAGTTATACGCGCGTAATATACGTACGGAACCCAACGCAATATTATCGCGATACGTCCTATTGTTGCTCGAAACCCTAGAGTAAAACCATTCGACACAATAGTGCATTGTGCATTGTACTTAGGGGTGTCCCTAAGATTCGTCCCACCCACACACACAACGCACGATAACCCTAAACCCTAATTAAAAAATAACGAAAGGTTAAATCCTCTAACGCGAAATTCACCGCGAGTCGCGAGATTACACTCGAACCGGGCAGGTTTAGGGTTTTTGTGTTTTGTACTTATTCTATAATATATACATATATATATATATAAACATGATATATATGGTATATATGATTTATTTATATATACACGTACTCATAGCATATTATTATAAATGTATAATGTGACTGCCCACTCGTCAGTCATACATATCACCTACGTTCACATACTCTGCAACTTGCAAGCGGGTGTTTTGGCAATCCCCATACATTTTTAGATTTTTTTCTTTCCCCATTATAAATTATCTCGAAAATACTATAGGGCCTAGTCAGTTTATAGGTATAGATTTAATTTTGGTGTTTTTATAATTTATCATACCCATAATGTCCGTACAGCGATAAAACAATCATTGCGAGTAAAATGTTAATTTTTTGATAAAACGTGATGTATTATGTGTTAACAGATATATTATAGATGTAATTTTCAACTTATAATTTTCAAAAAGTAGAAACACTTCCCTCCCCTCAAAAACTTTTTTCCGCTTACGGTTAAATCGGTACATAGAATTGATGACCAGCTGTAGTGGGTGTGAGTGTGGTATACGGTTTTTGATAAAATATAGACTCGATAATCGCAATAAAGAAACCGAGCTGCAAGGGTAGACAATGTGGACGTGTGTAATCATGATAATTATTTAGAAAATAAAAACGCCATTAATCATCGACGCACGTAATAGATCTTTCGGGGACTTGTTATCGTTCTTCACACTTAACCAATTTCTTCTTTTGTTCTCTTACGCCACCCGGCCGAAATGGGAATTTTATTGATGAAAATTGCCAATTTAATGGGGTTTTATTTTCTCTTTAAGAATTATTTTCGTGACAGTGAACGATGATGATAAATTGATTGTTGTGCGTTGCGCTCTATTTACGCGGCTCGTGTAAACATATTTATTTGAAGTCAGTTGTTTTATACAGCCGATTATCGATAAATAAAGGAATACAATAACTGTACGTTTCAAACTCTATATTATTATTATGGTCCCTGATGTCTTGCTTATACGTATTCGGATTAGTGAAAAGTTTTCAGCTTAAAGTTCAGCCGGGTATAAAATTTAAAAAAAAAATGTATAGGATATCGAGGAAATAGTCCAACAATGGATTGTAATGACTTATCTTTTAACTATAAAAATATTGTGTTAAGAGACCGCGTCCAAATCCCAGGATAAATAGGATTAGACTGGCCAAAAAAAATATGATCCAACATATTTACTGATGGGAGCAATGTTCGAGCGTAATAAAAAAAATAAACCATAGAAAATCGAAAGGCGGAATGATAGGTTGGTCGTAGAGGATAAAAGAAGTTGAGGAAATGCCAGGAATAGGAAAAATACCAGAGGATAAATTTACAGAAATATTTGTGAGCAATCCAAAAAATGTTCTCTCCACGGGGTCGTTATTTATCGTAATGGTACACTTCATTGTGTACATTATAATATATTGTATCAAGTATTACGAGTACATTAAACTTCTATCTTAATTATATTATTTTGCTTTAAATGCATTTACTTTTAAGCGTTTTTTTAAATCATATTTTCGTTAATTCATAATCTACTTAATTTATCTGTTCAATTAATAAATAATAATTAAATAAATCCACGACTCTTTAATGCTGGTAAGCGTGAATAAATTAATTTGATTGAGATGAAATTCAAATAAAAAATTATTATATTTACTTAATTATAACGTATTTTACAAATTTATTTATCTTAGGGTATGTACGTTTTTAGATCACTGTTTAACAAAGTATGACTGAGGGACAATTTTATCTTAGTCTCTTCTGCAAGTACGCAAAGCGAGCATGTTGTATAATACGAAAAATGTGGGCCGCTGTCTCAGGTTTCTGTAATTATGATAAACTGTTACATAATGTTATAAAATAAAACATTGAACACAACCTAAAAATAAAATGTATTTTTTTATTTATCATTACAGGTTTTTTCAAAAATTATTTTCAACCAAAACAAACATACAACAACATTTACATAATAGTTATCAGTGTTCATTATAAGAAATCGTCCATGCTCGAGGATAGAGTCGTGTCAGTGTCTTCGGCCGAAGATATGGAACCGGGATAACGTCCTGGTCCCGAAAGTTTACATCACAGTTCAATGGTTTCTGGGCCTTTCCACGTTACTCCCAATCGCACCATATTGTAGAACTTTATCACGCTTAATAGACTCAACACCTGCTCGAAAAAAGAAATTCATATTTATGTAGGTATTTAATATGTAGGTATCAAATATGTAGGTGGGTAATATATATATATGTCAATTGAAAACTCAAGTTTAAACAAAAACGATTTTTCGTCAAAGTGGATTTTATTTTTACAATTGTGAGCATCATTTTATCGCATCTACGAATAAAATAGCGTATAAATTAAAAAATATTTGTCTGTATTATTTGGAGCACAATATTTATAGCATTTGTAAAATTCGTATGACAGTTTAATGCCACGTTCAATATTATAACAGGTTACCGTTTTGGTATATTTTATTTAAATATAATAAATGTATGGTTTTGTATTATATTTTTCAGTCACTTGTTTCGGAAAATCATCGATGGAGCAATACCTACATAATTACATTATTGGGCAACTGATTTGATGTGACGAAATTGATTGAAATTAAACCAAGAATTAGCGATTTGTAGTTTTCGTAAATATTTTAAGAATCTTCAGTCATTAACATTTAATTATTTTCGTTAACTTGATAAAAATGAAGAGACTCAGTGAAACTTTTATCGACCAATATGGCTTATTAAATAAACGATACATTTTTTATGAACATTTTTGCAAACGATATTACATCAATTTATTAGATAGCTTCGTCAGTCGATAGTGACAACACCAAGAACAATGATCCCTTAAACGAATAATATTTTATCCCTAGCTGTCAATAAAGTATTATGCATATTTTTGTCGAACCGTTGATAATATTTTATTTTGGCGTTGTTCATGACCTGGCATATTAAATCGAACACTGGAGGTAAAAGGGTCTGTCTGTGTGTGCATAGTGTGTAGGTACGTGTGTATCAGTGAGCAAAAGCTACATAAATCCCCCAGGCAAAGGCTCTGTTGAGAGTAAAGGATTTCACTACGTGTTTATTAAAACGAGTCACCCTAACTACGAAATTTTTTGTTGACACACAAATTAAAGCGAAGAAGTCAAGTTGATTTATTGTGTCGACCAAAAATGTTGTAAAACAAAAAAAAAATTAAAAGTTTTTGGTTGGTGAGAGGGGTTTTTTTTGAACAAAAACTGTAATTAGTTTTTAATTCTTTTATGTTTTGAGAGAATTTCCCGATGATTATCGAAACTCAAAGTACCAAAGACATTTAATTATAACGTAGACACTCAGTCTGTAGCTATCCCATATATTTTCTCACTGCAGGCGTCAGTCACCGAATGTCCGCCAGTGCGATTTCAGCCTCGACGGCTTCTGCTTTTCGGCTACTATATGTTCATGTATAATAAGGTATGTGATAGATAATATCTTTAACGCCTCAAACACGAATGAAAAGGCTGACACACAGTCGGCAGTATCAGTGTAGAGCAACGTATATATATATTAGAGTTTTAGCATTACCCTTTTATCCAGTCTGATTTATAAAGCCCGTAATCTCGGAGATGGTATATATATTAAGGTTCCACACACACACACACACACACACACACACACACACACACACACACACACACCACACACCCATGACTTTGCATCGTGTAACTGTGGAAAACATTTCGATAAATATCTTGTTACAGATTTTCATTAACGAAAATTCTGGTGTGTATTGTGTAGAGATTGCATAAACATTGCTGAAGGTGTGTAATGACGAAAAACCTTAAATACAACACCAGGTCAATGCGGGTAATGGAAAAAGTTATATATGGCTTTGGTTTTGTTATATTATGAATTCGATTTGAGTTAAAAAAAAACAACGTTTCGATTTTCAATGTGTTATTTTCGTCATGTTGGTGGTATGTTTTTTTATAAGTACTAGATTTCTACACTGTCAATAGAGAAGCCTCGAGTATGTTTGTACTGTACGATTTTGTAATCACGTAATACAAATTGATCCCACTCGATTTTGTGGTTAACTTTTAAATGCTCTTTTTTATCACAGATAGGTAAAATGTTTGTGTGCATATTTATTTGAGACTTACGTATAATATGGAATTGTACCTCAAAACACTTTAAATAATTATCGAACAATTTTACTATGGTTCCTTAACAGATAATAAATTAGTCGTATTATTAATGTGCTCGTATTCATAATTAGATGAAAACAAATAAACTCGGTTTTTGTTATTAACCCATAATATTATTCTTTGCACATTTAAGTTATAAAAAACAAAAATATATTATTCAAATGGCCTTTATTTTTTGACTTTAAATATTAAAGATATGTATTTTAGTATTCATGCTTTCGGTAAAAACTATTTTACTGACGTTTAAATTATTTGAAGAATCATTCTTTTGGTATTCAGCAATAATAACGTTCTTTTGTGAAGGTATATTTATCAAATTTAAGTAGGAAAATTTTTGTTGACATGCAAACCGAGTACAGCTTTCGTATATTTTCTCGTTCAATATATTACTTAGTTCACGCTTTGTCATAATTTTCGAACAATAAACTATAAAGCCTACACTGTTGTTGCGTAACTGAAATACAGCTTCCATTTGTATATGTCTGAATAATCGAACAAAATTTGTATATATAAAAAAAAAACAAAACAATGAGGTATTACCAATAACTTTTAGCATCCTCGTTTTGTATATATACGAAGAATAAAACGTCGTACACAAAAATGCACTTGAAGGTAAAATAAAAACTTGTCTAATTACACGGGGGATAATAATGAGAAAAAAACAAACGATTTCGTAGAACTTAAAATAATCCACGAAATCCTTTCCATTTTCCGACCCCACTTGCGATTTTGAAAAGCAGCGTTCTGTGTCTTACGACGAGAAGTATTTAATTAACGACGTACATATACTTTTTTTCTCCTTCTATAGCAAAACTTTGTTATTGTTTTACCAAATGGGATTAATGCGCGCTGTTTACGTTATTCAATGTAGGCCAAGAGATGCCAACGAAATTTTCCTTGCACGTACAAGTTCGTTAAGGAAACAATTCCTGCCGGATCGTAACGACTGAATTGTGGTTAAAAACCGTTGTAATTGTGCACATGACTCAACGAAAAGGTCATATATGTACCTATTATTATTATTATTATTATTATTATTATTATAAACTAATGAGCCAATACTGAAATGCGAATGATGAAGATGGTCGTAGATTACTAAATACTATGATTTTATACAGAATGTAGGTATTGTATGGAATAATAAACTTATGATAGAAAAGAACCGGTAAAAAATTGGTGCAATTGAGAAAATAATAATAAAACAATAGAGAGACCTCGTTGACGGCATGCACTCTGTAGTGAGTCAAATCTATTGACGTACGCATAAAAAAAACTAGTTATCTATATTGTGTGTTAAATTTTAATACTGAAAACAAAAAAATTTAAAATCCGAAAAATATATCTTTTAAAGAATTCAAAATACCAATTTGTAAATCTGGATTCTAGAAAACTTATGGTTTTAAAAACATTTATCTAAGTCAAATGGTATATATCTTATGATTTTTAAAATGTCAACATTTTTTGATGCACCTGACTCATTAATATGAAAAGTAATAACTTTTTTTTTTTTAAAAAAATGCTGAGTTTTTAACAAGTACTTATTTAAAAATACTCATAAAATATTTTTAAACATTTTAAACTCAACTCTGAATTTAAATTGTTTTTTACGGCTGGATATACTTTACTTATCAAAAATAATGAGATTTCTAAAAATTGTGAAACAAAACTATGTGCCTTTAATAAATGTTTCTGCAATCAAAGTTTTCTAATATACAAATTTACAAGTTGGAAATTTGGAATTTTGAATTTAAATCAGGTTTTAATTTGTTATTTTTACTAATTTCAAAATATTATTTGTCGATTGAATGTAATCATTGAATGTATATTATTATATCTTATGCACACAATGACAGTTTAAAATTCGATGTTTCCACCAAAAATTAATTCAACCTACTGTATTAGTATAACTATTATAGTATTTAATTAAATAACTTTCATAGCTACATAAATACATCATGTATTATGATAGAGGCTGACAGCCCGTCTTCCCTCTGAATCGTTTTTTGTAGATATGCAATGATATGATATCATTGAATTACAATTGAATACATCCATTACAGCGTCCCACACGACACCTATCAGCAGTAGATATCATACATTCATACCCACTTGATATGATATATGATATCGTTTTTGTTTAAGCTACAAGAAATATACCCTAGTACAAATAATAAATGTACCTAGTGAAATATTATTAGATATTGTTCTACACTCAAGTGAAATCTCGTACCTTAGAGAAAGGGTACTTATCCTTAAGAACATAAGAGAAGAGAGTAAAATAATAAATATAATACAAATAACAACAACAAGAAAACCAAAACATTCTTACATTTAAATAGAATAAAAGTAGATAATAAAGTAAAAAAAAAAAATAATATAGTTAGAGTTATTTAGTAAACATAATAAATTGATAGCCACTTAGAATAATCGTTGTCCTCGCCCTCATTTTTATACTCGATTTCAATAATTTAGGTATGTATAACACGTGCTTAAGAGGGGTGGGGGTGTCACATCCTCCCTAAATACACCCCCTACCCACCCCCTCGTATAATACGCCGCTGCAGTGCGTGGCGAGTTTCTGTGTGCCGATTAGAGATTTAGACGGTTTGATTAATAGCAGAGTCTGGCGTAGACGTCATGATGTTTGCCACCGCCGCCGCCGCCGTTTAACTCGAATAACGGACAAGTTAAAATCTGAGGCATTTTAATCGACTACATACGCACAATATTATAATAATATTTGCGCCTTTTGTTTGTCGCGCGATTTCCTTGCACACTCTGCGATATTATATTTAATATTATGTGCCGCAATTCTCACTCGATTCACCGTCGATTAGTGCACCGGATATTTATACAGCAAGCCTCGTCGTTTATTACATGAGTGTGCGTCGTGCACACACACATGCCCACAGAATATTATATTATACAGTATACACCATCGCCACCGTTCATTTCGTCACCACATTGTTTCTACTAATGATTTCATCTCGACGTCTTTTTTTTTTCGGGACGCTTTTGACGTAAGCGCTCAGATTATAATAATAATTATTACAATGTATACGCCGACGACTTGCGATAAATTAATGGAGACGCGTCGAGACAATACAATATGATAATAACGTGAACGCTCGAGCTCTTTCACACACACACTTGACGCTCGAGAACTACACTTAGACGACGCACGCTAAGCAAGGTGATAAATTTCAAAATCCTAAAAGCGTGTTCCTCCCGGAAGAATATTATTATTATCTATTACAGATGGAGGTATCTCCAACGTTTATTACGTCTTGTGCACGGTGAACGGCGAGGCAGCTGCATTATTCGAATTCCTTTTACCAATGTTTACCTCCGTCACGGTGGTCGACGTTTTCCAAGCTCACGTTCCCTTTATAGGTCCAGTCCCGGGTCGTCTCGAACTCCACATTTATCCGAGAATTGTATAAGGTAATGTATATTATGTTATTATTGTCGACAAAAGTTTAGAGACTAAAAGTTTAAAAATCACTTAAGAGTGGAAGTCGAAAAGGAAAACTCAGAGTGCAATTTAGTTAATTATGTTATGCTGCTATAAAATTGAATTTCCCAATCACAGTGCAATAATGAATAAGTAAGGAAAAAATGTAAAAAACCATAATCCATAATTTACTATTTTTTTTTATACTACTAGACGTATTGTGGAGTAATTTATTAATGAAAATTCGTGTTTGAAAATGCTTTTACTTCAATTTGATAAGAACCCAAACCATATTATGCATATTGACGACGTATTTAATATCGGATGATAATAATGAATAAATAAATAATACTTTGGGTGGATAAGCAGAATAATATTTCATGTAATGTATAATATTATTATAAATCTTTACACCTTAATTCGTTTAAAAACACGGAACCGAAGTCGTTACAATACTTACACAATATCATAATGATGTGTAGAAAACAGTTATTCGAAGGAAATCAACCAGTGGGGAATTCGGGGGTTTGTGTGCAGATGGAATATTATATGAATTCCCTTCCGAATTCGACTTCGCCCACATTACTACCATGGTCTCTGGCCCTAAGAACTCTCTCAAGTGGATTTATATATTTGGGTCTCTACAGAGCTTTAAACTATCGGTAAAAGCTCTGATATTAAGCCATAACGGACAACACGTATGTTTACGTTTTGCTTGGTAGTTGGTACTTGTACCCAAGTTGAAATACTACCGTTTTAGAGCGTTAAGTGTGCAGATGTTTTTTAGGCTAGAAAACACCGATTTATCGGAAGAAAGTGTTTATTTTTCGTGTTACCTACTTACCTACCTATTGTTTCGGAACTGTGACGGACTTAAGTACGCTAACAGGTAAGGTGATAGCAGCGGTGTGCGAATAACAAAACGAACAACACAACGGGAAAACTAAAGCGGTAATGTATGACTGTGTGGATGATTACTCTCATAACTACGCGGGGACGAATCTATTGTTTTGAAAAATGGATATTTTTCTTCGCAGCCCAAGAGATTTGGACCAAAGATATTTATCGTTCCCATGAAGAATACAGAATTTTCTTCTCTGAATTATCCCTATTTCTTAACTGTCATGAAAACAGAAAAACCCACATTTATCTTTATCTTATATATTTTTCTTTCCGGGGTTTGTGTATGCGAAATTGCGAAAAATATGCGGTCGCGTTCACAAATCTTTATTATTTTTTACCATGGCTCCGCTGCGACGGCAACGGTGATTGCGTTCCATTAACATTATTTTTCCACGAATAAATTTGTCATCATTAAGTAATAGGTTTATGGAGAATTGTAAACGCAACACGACCGCAATGCATTCAATGTCACCTACAAGTGTGCATCCTGTTTCCAATTTCCACTTTTCCAGACACGTACATTTTCGGTGCTTTTTTTGTTGTTGTCGAATTCATACTTATAAAAAGGACTATAATACATCGTCTACACAAGTATCTTTAATAACGTATCTTGGATATAATTATGTCTTCGCTCTGTATCTCGATACAGTTTTGGGAAATGTCGAGTATTTTAAATGTTGCAGTGCTATACTTTTTTTAAACTCGTATGTCGAGTATTTCAAAATTGTTTTCATCGAAAGATCCTCGATACTTAAATTTAAAGATAATTTGAAACATTAATTATTTTTCAAAAGACATAATTTTTATCTTCCTAAATAGTTATAGTTGGTACATTACACTAGGTACCTATTTAGTTTAGACATATTTTTTAATTTTCGTTATGAATTATGATGTGCAATATTGTTACAGTGATTACTCTTCATATCTTAAGCAGGTCCCACATGACTAATTTAATTAGAGAATATTCGTTAATCGTTATGCTTTACGAGTCATAAGCGACTATAAGAGGTATTTAATCATAAAGTATAACGGTTGTTTCAACTCGCTGAATTATTCGTGGTTTTGCATCTATTGTTTGATAATAAAATTGATTACTCGTCCGTATTTTTTACACACACACACCCACACACTAGATCAGAACATGTAGTGTCTCAACAATTCATATATGATAGACATTTGGACTTTGAAGAGGAGTATCTGTATATAACATATTGTCTTTTTTTTTTTTATTATGTTATCGAGGACTGGAGGAGGAACTATGGTGCCAGTGCTTCTCCTTCAGCCCCCATCGTTTATTGTCAAAAACGATATAACATATTGTCTGAAATATAAATTAATTTCCTTATCATATTTTGGAAAATGTTTTAAAACTTGAAAAACCTCTGACTATAATTATTAAAATTAAATAAATAAATTAATGTAGGTATAATAATAAAATGAAATAAAATTATTAAATTATATATGTTAATCTTTTATGATTACCTACTGGCTATTAAGAAATATTGCTTATATGCATATTTTAAATATATATAGAATATAGAGTAAATAGATTTATGTGATACAATAGTAATTAAATTAATTAAATTACTGAAATTTATTTTTATTTTTTGTGTATCAAATATCATGTTTTGAGTATTGAGTATTTATCTATAAACTTCAAATGTTAGTATCAAGTATCTATTATTGCATTTCTTATTAAGAAAAACAAATTTATCAAAGCAATAGCAGTCTATACATAGATTGTAAGAAAGTAGAAAATAATTTAATACGAATAAATTTCAATGTTCAGTGTAGTGAAAATGAATTTCTAATGACTAGAAAATAATAAGCTTTTATCGTAACGAGGGTTGATTAATAACTATGCCCTTATGCCTTTACAAAATGTGTCACCCTTACATATATGCATATATAGCTAATCACGCCCCCCCCCCACTTCTCACCATAACCATCATAGTGATACGCAAAACAGTCAAAATACAGTAGAGTTTCATAGCTTAAACAAAAATCACTTTCAAAAGACCAGCTGACATTGAAATCTGTGAAAATAATAATAATATATTATCACGTTCGGGATGGTAAAATGAATAGTCACGATGAACGCATTCTACACGAATTACATGAATACATTTTTAAGCGTTCAAAAGTTAAGTGCATATGATAATACAAATGTATACATTAAAAAGCTTCAAGTATTGCCCTATTAGCAAGGCCATAGCTGGGACAAGTTTTCCTGCGGGGGGAAGGGGTTTAAATTAAAAAATATTTTCATTGTAGGTTATTAAAAAAAATTGCCAACACTTATTTTAAACAAAAAAAACCTAACATTTTTCTATATTAATACATCAGAATTATTTTAGAATATTTTGAAGTAAGTTTATACTATACCCAATTATTTTATTTTATTTAAGAATATTTTATAGAATAGAAAAGAAAAATAGAAATAAATGTATACATATAAAATCTAGTTGCAGCTTATTTTCTTTGGTGAAACGATTAATTACATCATGTGGATCGATTTTAATTCTTCAGGTGAATTTGTAACTACATTAATTCGATGTTTTTGACGTCCAACGATTCTTGGTATTTATTATGTCTTTTTCACTATAAACTGATTCATGAAATTGTTCTTTAATATATTTTTTTTTATAATTCTGTCAGAATTGCAGAGACTTTAATGAAATTACCTACCGATTTTATGATATCAATACAGTTACTAATATGTTGAATACTACATGAATGATGAGGACTAAATTTAAAGAATGATCACTGCAGTGAACATAAAGTTCGGCTGGATACACTTTTCGAAATAATTGCTTGCACTCCATTCAAATTCCCATTCATTGCTGCTGATCCATCACATCCTTGTCCTACCATATTATATTTCTAATCTATACCAAAATATTTAATAGTTTCTAAAATATCATTAGCTATATTTTTTCCAGTAGAACTTTCTACTGACACAAATTAAAAAAAATCTTCGAGTAAAATGAATTGATGTTCAGGATCTCCATCGAAGTATCGAATACAAAATTACATTTGTTTGTGTCGCGATATATCAGTTGTCTCTTCTACTAAAATTGAAAATGGATTTGCCTTATTAATTGTATTTACTAAACAATCTTGAATTATTTTTCCGACGACAGTGATTAAATCATTTTGTTTGGTAGGACCTACATACCTAGCTTTAATTGCTCCGTTTTCAAAACGATCGGTCATAATTTTATAGTCGCAGTTTATTTGCATTCACATAGGGTCTCTAAAAGTATCATCATTGTGAATCGGTTCATCCAGTGTTGTGACCTAGCGTCAGATGTACCACGAAGGGCCAATTCTTGACGGTCAAACAATATACTTTTTAGAATAGATTAAATATTAGAATAGATTTACGATTTTAATGAAAAAAAAGAATAAAACAACTGTCAATGTCTATAATGAAATATTCGTTCAACTACTACACTCAACACTTCACACATACCCTTTAAAAATGTATAGAAAACTTATTGGGTTGAATCAATAACAGACATATATAAATAATTTTTCTTATTATTAATTTATGAGTTGATAGGTTTACCGATAAAGTGGTAGGTATAATAGTTATGTAGCACGCTGGATCGGCGAACAGAAATACATTGCCATTGTAGGGTTGTGGAGGTAATTTGGCAGTTTTTCGAGAAAACAAAATGCAGTTATATTCGTGTATTGTGTATGACCGAATCATAAACAGTGTCTGGGTTCCTGTACATTACTACTCTGTGAGAGCCATTATTTTGCGTTATGTGTGAACATTAATTGTTTAAAGTAATAAAAAATACATTTATTTCGAAGTACTATTGTATGTGAGATGAAGCCAAACGTGAAATGACAATTATTTTGGTAGCCGTGGTGAGTGTCGGAGAACTGCATGTTCGTAAAATTCACGAGTTAGGGTAGATATTTCTTTTTTATTCGTAAATAGTTTTACAAAGATATTATTTAGGAGTATTTAGAGTAGGAGTGCATTATTTTTGAACAAACGATAATACTCAGTATATTTTTTTCTTCCTTATTATGTGTCTGTACAATAAATTTAATTTTTATATCGATTTTTTTCTCTGTATTTATTACTAGTAAATAAATAACAGTAGTAAATATGAAGTATTTCCCTGCCATCATACGAATCAGTATTATGGGATGTATTTCATACTAGAACTAATAATTTTTAACATTTAATTACTCGAGACATAAATATTTTATTTCTATGTTATCTAAATATCAATACTACGGTCACTTTGAACTTGCGTAGTGCATAATATTGACAGTTTAATATTCCTAGCTCAGGAATGTGCCCTATTATATTATTTTGTACGATGAAATAAACGTTTTTATACGCGTCATTATATTTTGCTACAAAAACGGAAATTGGTGTAAATAGCCATAACTGTTTATTTTATGAGATGATAAAATGGTTAATATGTAAATTACATATTGACTTTTAACAAATAATATTAAATGAGCTTACTTACATTTAGTACTGCCCGTATCAAGTAAAACGTCACTTCAATTTTGCAGAAGGAGTCGAATTTCTAGAAATAATAAATAATTTAATGTTTGGTTAATAAATATAATAATATAATATCATACTATCTATATTCTGTGCAGAACTCAAGTAATCTGTACGATATTGCTTCTGATATTATGATATTAGTTATATATGTATATGAGTTCATGTTCATAACTCACCTTATTTACATGGTCTCTGAGTACGTTCGAGTAAACAATTGCAACCGCTTCGAGTGCCATGAAAGTTATGAGACCAACAATCCAAGGTACGATTAGGGATACCCGTTCCTGAAAGAAGAATATAAATTTATTTGAATATTCTGGGTCTTACAATGATATGTATTTAAACATTTTTTTTTAGAAATGTATGCATAAACATCTTTATAGTTAGATGAACTACTCCGAAAGTTCCACACGCCCTGTTGTAGGTCATAAATTATTCATACACGGTAATTATAATATTTTAAGAGAAAAACACTTTTAATATATTTTTTTTCAATAGCCTTATTAATTTTCCGAAAAATGGTGAAAAATTGCTAAAGTTCATGATATTATTAAAATATTATGTTATCCTATCTATGAATACGTCATTATTGCCCTAGCGAGCGTTCATATTATAATCTTATTTCATTAATTACAACAAAATGTATTTATTAATAAATTATAATATAATATTAGGTATCTATATACAGTGGTGAGGCGAGCATTAATAAATTATGATACACATATATTTTCATTACCCTTTCTCTCTTAATCACCTTAATATAATAAATATGTATAATAGATATAATTATTTTGCGACTGTAAATATTTTAGTTTTTGTTTTATGTTATTGCTTAACATAATCTATCCAACTACTTCCCAACCCCCCAAAAAAATGTATTCCATGACGCCTAAGTTCCATACTACCAAAATTCACCACACCACTGCCTATATATATAAGCATGGTAAATGTTGTAACTATTCAGTCTAATCATTTGTATTATTATTTTAAATTTTAAAACTCTTTACATTAAACCGAGATAATGACCGTTTTTTCAAAATATATGTTATAGGCTATAGATTTCGTGTTTAAAATTAGTATAGTAGTATACAACGAGCGGTGTTGCGCAGACAAGAGTGAAATATACGAGAGCTCCAACATTTAGTCATCACTATAGCCCAGTATATTGTATGTAATTTATATTTTGTTTTTATTTCACAAAACTGACTTACAAAAAAAAAAAAATTAAATTTTCTTTTATTCACGATTCCGCGGAAATAAGGTGTTGGAGGAGCTCACGTTTCGGTTTCATGTATTTATGATTGGTTTAAAAGTTATGTCACGCGCTCACAGAAGACGTGCTGGGCGGTACACACGTTCAAAATCAACGTTCCTTTGTTTTTGAAAGCGGATAATTAACTAATACGTATAGTGTGTACCCGTATAGAAAAAAGTAATTATCGCTATTCGATTTGAACGAAATATTATATAATTTTATCTCTGTCGGATCCGTTTTTACTTTAATAGGTATACACGCGCTCACTTTATTATGTACCTACCCATATTATGATGATGTATGATAAATGGTTCGGAATTTTGCGGTTTGCAAATAAAAACGTTCGATTCGCCGAATCGGATGAACGGAGTATTAAATAAGGAATTCACGTTTTCGTTGGACTTTTCTTCTTTTTTTATATATATATAGGTAGGTGGCACTCGACATAAAAGTGAATTTACGACCGTATGCGTGATTAGTTTTGAAAATAAGTTTAATTTAATTTATGAACTGCTTAATAAATGCTGTAGCTGTGAAGTATATCCCAATTAGTAAAGTGCCTTATATAAAATGTTAAATGTCTGTAAGCATATATTTATTTACTTTAACTGCTAAAATATAACTATACGAGTAATACGAAAATGTTATGAAATGTTTATTAAAAGGACAAACTTAAACATTATAATTAATAGGATTAGGATAAAAAGTTTCAGAGTTTCAGAATTGTAACCATATGAAATATATACATATACGTCATATTATTATAAATACTGCACAGTATATACACTTTGTTTTGCTATGTTAGCTTTATACAGGGGTCGGGAAACACAATGGTCAATTCTGCAGATATATAATATACACGGCGATTCACCCAGCATGCCCCCCCCCCTTTATCATATAATAATTCAATTATTTAAATTCTGGTTTATTGAATTTTTAAGTATAACACTTAAAGACCATAATATATTTTACCATTTATGCCATTTAAGGAGTATTCTATTATGAGAACTACTCTTTTTTTTTACTGTGAATTACAAGTAGGATGATTTTTTGAAAACGTTGAAGCATGTAGTGGAAAATTTGAATGCGATTAGTTTCTGATTTCTGCAACTTTATGCACTATAGACAACAGACCTTTGTTATGGTTTTAAATAGAATTTAAAATGCGTAATATTTTTTTAACTTTTAGGACTTTTTAAATTAGGCTGTAATACAACTTTATTATTATTTTTTTAAATTAATTTTTTAGATTTACTAACATTTTCAAATCATTCAAGACTCACATATGTCTTGAACCTATTATCATTGATTATTATTTATTAGGTATTATCTTAAGTACCAACTAAACGCTGAATTACTTACAAATTTACCCGGCAAGATCATCTGATTAACAATTAAAGTAAAAATGGATGTCGATATTATAGGACCATAAATCTGTATGATCCTGCCTTTTGAATCGTGTTCTTAAGATGCACTGTTCCCCACAGGAGAAAAAATGATTGTTTTCTTTTTACGGTCTATGCATTTTTATTAATTTACGATAACAAAAATGTAATGTAGGTACTTATAATTAATATTATAATTTATAATATTACGATATATGACAATAAATACTGCCCGCTTAAAAGTACCCTTCCGTTGGTCCTTACTGGGTCGAAATACTTAAAGTTTTGATATTATATTATGTTTAAGTTTCTATATACGGGACGAAAGCAAGATATGAGAGCACTGTGCAAGTAGAGCGTGTAATAATTTTTCGTTACAACAACCGAAAGTGTGTAAAACTATAGAATTGATATTTTATGCGTTATGATATTCATGCGGACTGGGAATATTATAATTTTTTGCTTATGGTTATGACGTTAGTATCCCACTTTGGCAGTCTGGCATGCATTGTTTTGAAAAAGCTGATAACATATTTAATCATGAGTCAAAATCTAAATATTGCTTACTTATTGATATCTATAGAGCAATAATATTTTATGTGTGTATTTTAATATCGACCAAAAAAACAAACCTCAAATGCTGAGGAAATGACGTCTTGGGCCGCAACAATGTCATCAGTGTATAATGTATATAGTATATTAATATATAATATAATAATAATTGTCATTGTCACAGTTTTGAACCAAACCACCACGAATACGGTTAATTGTGATTATATCCATTTATTATGTTGACACGTTAGTAGTCATTAAAACACACTGTACCCTTTTAATTACATACTGTGACTAATATTTGAATATGTAATCGACGCGTATAATATTGATTTAGTTGAGTTCGGATGATAATATTTAGGTAGGCTCGCGTAATAATTGTAAATGTATTTATTGTCGTCTTTACTTTTCTCGCCTGCGCTAATTTCTGCTTTGTAATGTCGTGTTATTTTTGCTCGGTATTATATCGTGTAAATCTAATTTGCCGACTACGCTACGGGTCAATACATTTATACCCAAATGGAAGAGATGTCTCATTTATTTAATTTTTTTAAATTTAATATCTTAAAGAGAAATATGTTAAACATTTACGCATGACATATATTCGATGCACTACCGTACACTGTGTAGTATGCATGATTACATAGGTACAATAAGTCGTGTAACTTGTTAACTGGGTGATTCGTTTAACAGTAAACTGCAGTCATTAAGTATGTCAAAAAGTATTATCGTTTTTCAAAATACACTTCTTACATTATTTTTAATCTTGTTGTTATCTTATAATATCGTTTTAATTTTTTTTTTTTAAGTGTACAACCTTTAAGATTACATTCATTTTAACATCATATTCAGCTATTATGAGTTGAACCTAATATTAGGATTTGTATTTATTGTATTTATCCAATAAGTTATTATTATTATAACTCAAATAAGTGCTCGTTTAAAATTCGATTTTTATACATAAACATTCTCAGTATTATATTCTTCTACTGAATATAAATATACAAAATATGAGTATTAATAGCTTAGACGAGTTCACTAGTACATCAAAATATTCGGGAGTACCCCTGTGACTCTCCGCGCCTATCATACAACTTAAAAACTTTAAATGCTTATAACTAGCTATAAAAACTAAATTTTTATATTTCACAATAATGCTCAAAAAATATTCTATTTTGAAATATGAAATTTAAAATATAAGTTGTCTTTCGAAGTATAAAACGATGATATAGATAAAAAAAAAAAAATACTTATATTATTGTTTAAAATGTAGTTTTGTAGTAAATTCAAATTATGTAAAAAAATATTTAAAAATTGTGTATGCTTTTGAAATAACGAGTGTCTATTGTTAAAATAATCTCTTTGAATATAGATTTACGTTTCATTATTTTGGTGTGATTATAAGCGGGTCTAAAAGCTTTGTGCATTTTTTTTTTTAGAAAATACGTGTTTTCTTGATCTTAAAAGTTTACATCTACGTTTTTACTTTATTCATGCAAATTGATTGTATTTTAATTACATATTTTATTTTACTCTACCGACTAATAATAACTTTCGAACATTTTTAAGGTTTGGTCATTATATTTATATTTTATTATCTATTTCAAAACGTTTATAAGAAAGTTTGTTTCTATACTTTCATTACTTTATGAGCTTTTATGATGAACACTGTTTGATATAGGAAAGGTAAAAAAATACAAATTTGAATTTATAGTTTGTACGATTTAAGTAGGTAGTTGAAAAGAGAATATTATATTTTAGTAAGATTTCTATAAATAAGAGGAATCAAAATGTTAACACTTTCCAGATATAGTTAGAACTTAGTATTAATTAATTTAAGACACTTATTAAAGGGGAACAATCAAACAAAGTAGAATATTTTTTACAACGATTTATCAAATTAATTTTTGTTGTGAATATTGTCAAGTATCAAAAGTCCTTATCGTGAGATAAATGTTTATTTGACGGTGGTGGGTATTTATTTAGATTATGTTTTTCAATTCTCATATTTATTTGTATCATTTTTAATTTTATACGATTAAATAATACATTGTTGCCGTATTTGATTGGGATATATATAATACACCATCGACTTTCAATAACTGCATAATATATTATGGTCTAATTTATAATGCTAATTAAAATTTTCATTTTATTAGCTTATTCATACTTTTTCTTAGATATTTCTGTCATATTATTAATAGCTTTTCAATTTTTAGAATTACCAGTGTTATAAAAAAAATGATTGTAAAAGTTTAAAAACCTATCATGGTCTGTGTTTAACACGATTTGGTGAACTTGTAAACTATAAATTATAACTTGTTATAAAGTTTTGTGTAGCAAAACAGCATAGGTATATACTGTTTTGAGTCTTAATGTATCCAATACTAATCTAGGTTACCATTAGTAGTTATTTTATTCTTAAAATTATACTTATAATATATTGTATCCATTCAGTCATTTTTTATGATTTATCGTTGTGTACTAAATATATTTATTTTTATTTGTATTGATTAATGATTAACATGGAATAATTTTGAATTGTATGTAGATTTGGGAGAAATAACCAACCTACCTATATCGAAATGTTTAAGCTACCATTAACAATATAAGCAAATACAATTTATTGTTTATACTAATATGAAAATATTATGCAATTATTAATGGAAATTAAATCATAGAACGATAATCGATTAACCATTATTTTAAATCATAATAATTTAAAATATTTATAACATTTATTACAATTATAGTGGATTTTTTTTTAGTACTAATCTATTTTACTCACAATTTTTGTTGTCTATAAGAAATAAGTTACAGCCTGTTAATATTGGAACATTCTATGGCAATATTTTAGTTGGTGATATTATTGAATATCAAAAAGTCAATGACGCCGAATTATAAAAACTAGGGGATAAGTTGAACAAGTTTTTACCCGATTTTCATAAGGTATGTGTGAACGTAGAAAGTGTGTTATAGCCAATAATTTAAAAATAACTGTATTGGATTAAGATTTTTTCCTGCAACTTTTACATCAAAATAAAAGAATAATGATAGTGTATTAGGTTCAAATTTGAATTGGGGATGGGGCTGTATTAATATGATACTTGTGAATCGTAATAATATTATTATATTGTAGATAACACATCATAATATGATGGTTAATAAGAATTAATAAATATTTTTATAATATGAAATTTACACTTGACAAAATGTAAAACCTTGTTAAGTACCTCGTGTGAATAATAATTAGTATTTAATATTTATTTTATATACGAGTAGCAAGCTTTCAAATCTAATATTACGCCAACTTTTTTTTTTTATGAGATATTACCACCATCCTGTCTGAATAATGAACAATGGGGTTTGCAACTACCGAAGAGTCATTTCGAAAATGTAAAACTAAATGTTTATATATTTTGTTTTTACGTCATTTAATTTTATGTGTGGGTACATTTGTTTTACTTATTTGTAAATCCCTTTTGTTTGTAGGATGAATATATTGTTTAATATTATATTTCCAAAGTGACTTTATTTGAATTAATATAGTCGAATGTTAATAATATTTGTAGTTGTTGGTAATTTATCAAATAAATAATATTTAATTTGAAGTATATATGCACATTCCACATGTATATTATTCATTTATCATAATCGCGTAGGCAAATAAAATATATTTGTACAAACACGTTTTTAATAATTACTTATTCTTTGTGAAAACAATGAATCAATAAATATGACCTTGGTTGTGTGTACCATATTAAAATTTTTATTTCAAAATAATGATTTATTTTTTTGACAGTTAAATTATTGATTTAATTTTTATGAATACAACTTAAAAACGAAATAGTTTGTACTTTTTTTATTTGTGTTTCAAAATACGACACTTGGATATTATGTTCAAATGTTAAATTTATTTTAGAAATTCATAACTCAAGAAGATTATTTTAAGTTGAGAACGAAATATTATAAGATTTGTTTTTTGTGTGGTTGGAAGAGTTTGGACAAACTGGTAAACCCATAATGTTAAAATCGAATAAAAAGAGACAGGAACAGAGGGTAAATAATGTTATATTTTCAAGCCATATAAATATAGGTTATTCATTAAATATAAATATTTAAATACTTCTCATTCTTAATTTATACTACAATTCACAGACTGTGTAATTATATTATTATATAATATTATCTATAAGCGAATATTTATTTTGCTGTTCATAATTATTATGATTATTATTATTATTATATTATTGTTATTATTACTATTACAGTTATTACCGTATTTACTATTATAGAAACTTAAATATATTTTCAGAAAGGATTTGTTTTTGGAAGCAGTGAGTTGAGTGCTTAATTATTTTTTCATTCGTTAAATAATATTATTATTGATGTCATGATTGGAAATTAAGTTATTGTTGTATGAAAAAAAAAGGATTTTATTTAAATTCCAAATTGTTGATGAGTACGATATTTTGTGTAAAGTGTTGAATTTAACATGTATCTAGAATTTAGTGGTTGAAAACGAGTTGAACGTTTTTTTATAAATTAGGTGCCTAATAAAAAGAGTAAAATAGTAATGTACTCCAAGATAATGAAACCTAGGATATTAAATTTTTGTATGGAACATTTTACTCTCACGATACACAAACTGTATAATATTATACAGAGATAAAACGAAACGAAATTTGTCTAATGAATACCAACCGTTCGTACAATGTGTTAATGCTCAAGTAGGTACACTAGTCCTGATGTCAGTAATAGCGTACGGTTTACTTTTGTACATTTTGTTTGGAAGCACACACGAACAAATGCATAATATAAATATTATGTAGAACAAGTAATATTTAAACAATTTTTTATTTTAATGAAATACAAGTTCAACAAAACAAACGTGATTGTCACGACTGCATACCAACGCCCGGACGAGTGTATAAGTTTTTTTGTTTGTTGGTGAGGGTGCAGCGGGTGTCTCGATGACATGAAAATAATTAATGTCAAGATTTTGTCACGAAACCTATTATAGCTCGTTGAAAACTCTGATGTGACATTAACTTATCAAAATATAATTAACGACCAGTGGAAACCATTAAAAAATAAAATTAAAAAATATAGCAAAACTTTGGCAACAAATTCTACTTGGAACATTTGTTTTTATTATAGATCGGATATTCTAGTTTGACCCTGCTAATTACCCATAGTAACTTGTAACTTTCTCATGTTATTAAAAAATTATGTAAAATATTTCGCAAGCAATTTGGATCTAAACGAAAAGAGAAATTACATATTCAAAATAATATTTTTGGATAATTTCAGTGAACTTGACTTACTTATTATATTCTAGGTATTAGTTATTAGTTATTACCTACTTAAGTTATTATATTATAGCCAAATTATCATTTTGATAGCTGTGGTGCTTAACCTAACCTAACCTAACCTACTGAAATTAAAACCGTTAAAAATACCTTTTAAATTAAAAAAAAAAAATTTAGTTTGTGTTTTATATCTTAATAGTTGGTTTAGTTATATTACAAATACAAAAGTATAATGTCTGTAAGTGGATTTGTAGTCATACTGTTAAAAAAAAAACAAACGTTCATCTGCTTCATTTTGATGGAATGTTATAAATGTTAAAAGTCAATATAAAAATGCAATTAATAATTGTAGGCACTTGAATGAAAATAAATAAGTATGGTTTTTACACCCCAATACATTTTTAATATTACATCTCGTAATAAACGAAGTGAAAGCATTTTTATGATGTTCAAACGATTAGATTTGAAATTAAATTCAATAGATTAATCCACTTTTTATAGGTTATAAATTGCGAAGTTACATAATATAAATATATATATATATATAAAGTAATATATTGGAAATAACTGAATATATCAAAGATATTATTTGTAATTCGATTTACATCAGTAAGTACCCAATGCATATTAACTACAAATAACATATAACTACATGTAACTATCAAGTAAATATTTAAAATTTCGAAATGTATTGCCTGTTAGAAGTGCGGTCTTATACAATTTAATATTAGTTAATTTTTAAAAATCATTTTCAACAAAGTTTTGGAATTGATGATACATGATACTATGCAACTTAAACGAATATTGCAATTAACGTAAATAGTTGTCAGCTGTCGAGTAATCTACACATTTACTATTTTTATTTTTATTTTGTATAGCTCTAAATACTCGTCATATTTGTGGACTTAACTGGTTTTTAGGGTTTTAGCACAATTGCTTTTAGTTTTTTATTGCAATGGATATGAATGAAGAAAGTAATAGCAATGTGACAAGTTCCTACCACCCATCTGCATGTCTGGTTAGCCTTGTTACATATTTAATATCTTAGTCCTTCGTCATATTATGTATTTTAAAAGAACATTTGTATATAGGAACCAATTATTCTGTTCATTATAAATTTAAAAAAAAAATGATGTTTTTCTAGTTCTTTTGACTAGAATATTAGACTAGGTTGTAATGTTATGGTTGGTGTAAATTGTAATGAGTCATG
Organism: Myzus persicae; assembly: GCF_001856785.1. Lineage (NCBI taxonomy): Eukaryota > Metazoa > Arthropoda > Insecta > Hemiptera > Aphididae > Myzus > Myzus persicae. The sequence continues at coordinate 628,011 of NW_019104178.1, read as the reverse complement.
AATAATGATGAAACTGGTTTAATATAATATTTCTCTGGAGAGCTAGCGTGGAATATATTGTAGTAAACCTAATATAGATGTTGTGAAAAGCTCTGATTCGGGAAATTAACATAAAATTGAAAACCAGCGTTAAGTTTTACGGTTTGTTTAGTGTGATTGATTATCGTGTTGTAAGTGAAAGAAGTACGAATAATGTTTTACATAAGTGTGGGAAGCATGACACAGATTGATTATATCTTCGTGGGCAATGTTGAATTAAAATAATGCAAGTGCATTACACACGTAGAAAATTGATACAATGTAAGAGTAGGAATGTTTCATTGTGACATAGACTGATGTTGAAGGAGCTCATTTACGAAAAGTAAAATAATAAGCGAATATACCATACTGATGCAGGTAGGCCACAAGCTGATGTATCACTGGGGGTCGTTGCGTTGGAAGTGGACGGCGAGGTGATGATGTTGGGGGTAGCGCACTACGGTTAAAACCACGTTGAAGTGGTAACGGCGTAGCGACAAGGGTAGTGATATGTAAACTCATTGATTTTAATTACAATAAGTACTTGGGACCATGGTGATTATTTGGCCGTACATAATACAATAATATTGACCATTAATTGAACACTAGCGTTGTGTGAATTGTCATCAGTAAAGTGACTTTAGTCACCAGAGATAACGTTACCTACTCTTGAACTTTTATTCCTGTAATATTCCTCGTAATTCACTACGTCGTGAATGAAATTATTAAAAATAGTATATTAGACTATGTAGGTATTTATATATTTTTAAAAACATAACTATGTATAACATATATTATAAATATTGAAAGATTTTGAATGGAGATCTATATTCTATATACAGACATTTTTAATTCACATTAATAATGCAAATCTACAAAATTTTAATTTTAATATTTGAAAAAACACACAAATGTTTAACTTTTGAAACAGAAATTATTTTTTAAACTTAGAATATACCTATACTACATTTTGTATCGTTTTAGTTACTATAAACATAACGAAAAATGTGTGTTTATAATATTTATTAGGTTAAACACCTAATTTATTACTTAAGTAGTCACTTATTTCATCTTATATAATACCTTTTAGGCCAATTCAAATACTTAACAAAAAATAAATTTCAAAGTTTTAAATGAAATCCATAGTATTTGAATCATTATTCATACCTAGGGAAATGACGAGATATTAACTAATATATTTCTTATGATGGTAATATTTAAAATTCTATCTTATGATAGGATATTTTTTATGAATAATTAGCTTTTTAATAATGAAATATTAGTGGACATTTTAAATAGTATTATTGGAGTACCGAAAAAGTTACTTGATGCAAAGAAATATAATACCAATAGCAGAGAAGTTGGTAGGTAGTATACTCAATACTTATACAGCTATACATCGATATTAAAGAGGTAGGTACTTGAATATTCTGTAATTACCTATTTTGTTCATTAGTCTGTCGTTAGTAGGGTTCAGCAATTCCTGGAAACTTAACTTGGCGAGAAATTACAGGAATGTTCGGGGTTGGTAGGGAACATAAAATAAATGTACGGCACCTAATCATTAGGTTATCGAATAGATATTCAGATCTTTGATCAATATAAAAATACGTAATTAACTTAAAAATGCAAAATATCAAGAGTTTTGATTTAATGATTTAATATGTTTAATTTATAGATACCTAATCGAAATAATAAATAAATAATTCTAAAAATATATTCAAAATAGTGGGATTTAAAAATCCATTCAATACGTCAGTCAATAATTATGGAGATCTAATTATCCCAAAAATCTAAAAATAAAATGACAATATTCAATAAATCCTACTTATACCATCTTTACACCGGCTCTACTAAAAAACAACAGAAAATCCTACATCGCAGCGTCAGTCAAAATCGAAAAACGATACCTCCATTGAAATTTCAAAAACTCATATTGACTCAGACGAAATTATAAAATAATTTGCTTCTATTGTTTGTAAATAGCTCAATTCAAAAAATAAATAAAAATAAAATACGAAGCAATACTAATCAATTTAAACGAGAACTTGCCTCATAAAGATTTCATAATTGCTATTATCAACATACCTTGTTAAACATTCGTACATTATATTAGTGTCCTGAATACCTATTACCTAAAGGATATGTATTTATTTTCCTAACGCAAACCATTAGTTGATAATTTAATTCATAAACACTCAATTATTATAATTCAAGAGAAACCTAAAATAACCTAACCCAACAGTTGTTCTGTGGTTACACAGTGATGCAGTGTTGTAGTTACTGCTCATAAAAATTAAATACGTTACATTCTAACGGTCAAAGTGTAAGATACCAAAGAAGTCAGTTCGTCAAACATAGTCAAGTTGTATAACAGTAGAGGGATTCACATCTACTTGATTTACTGACTAATATTTATGTCGGAATGGATCCTCTATTAAAATAAATAATATTTTAAAATACCATTTGACTTAAAATATCATGAAATACTTATTGGTGAAAAAAAATAATTCTAAAAATTTGTTGTGTTGTATTCTAGGGAACGACCATGTTCCGGTAACCTTATGCGAATTCCTGGAGATTTCTGAGTGTCAACCCCTATCATTTCGAATCCCATTTTTATTTAATATTTGGAAATTAACACTTTACTAACTTTCAAGGAGTTACGTCCCTGGGTTTAAAAGCGGTGAATCAGGTCTTAAACAGCATAATGTGATCTAATTATAAGGTCTGATTGACTAAGGAACAGTTTAATGATAATAATATATAGTAATAACTCGTTCAAATAACATTAATTGTTATGTGTATAAATTTAGATGCATCCTATTATTATGTATTTAATTCTGCTCCAATAATTATGTTGTGCATGTAACATTTATAGTTTGGGGCCACTTAATATATTATAGTTGAGTTACTGGATAAATATGGGTTTTATCGTTATTGACACAAGTAAGTAAATGTCATTAGATAATTTCCATTTAAATTATTATTTACTCGGGTTGAGTCAAGGTATTAAATGTCTTATCAATAAGCTATACGTTATTTGTAAAACCATTTTCAAATATTTGAATTTTAGTTAATGATATATACCTATGTCAAACAAAGTTTTATGTTAGGTATATGGTGTATACTTAAATAAAATATCTGTTGTGTTGTATAGGATCTTCTACTTTCTTTTCCTGAACAATTTTAAAACACTTTGGGTATAGTTTATAGCATAATAAGTTTTCAATACTATCATGAAATATTTCAAGGAGGTTTGGTATCTAAATTGTATAAAATATAACATATATATAGACCCATAGAGAACCATCAAAATAAACAGGACTTGGTTAATCTTTCAGTTAAAGAATAACAAAAATTATTCGTTATTTAAATATTATTTGTCGCGATTTAATAAGGTATATAATGAGGTACATAATTTAAATGTTAAGTTGATGTTTAAATATAAGATTGATTTGAACGTGATGTATAAATTCAAATTAAAGATAAATATAGTTTATGAGTCTTAAACATTTTTGCTGGAGTTGTTTATTATATTTTATGAGTATTTATATACTTGTGTATTAACTAATAAGTAATAAATGTTTTATTCAACCGTCCGCGATCAATAAAAACGAATCGGAATACGTTTTTAATTCAATATGTCTTCACACATACAGTGTAGCTTACTACTTCTTTCGATATAAAAGTAAATAAAATGGTTGTTGCCTTTAGTATTCGGTCATGATTTTATTTGTAATAGAAAAGAAAATAATAAATAAAAAAAACCAGAATAAAAATAAGAGAAAGATACCGAGGGGAAAAGAAAAGTTCGACATTGTAAAAGTCATGTTGAATTGTTGATAATGGCGTCTGTAAGTTATATGGATTGTTTGCCTTCGAAATAAAACGTTCTTAGTGTAGATGAGTAATATTTACTTTGACGATTCCAAGGAGTAATATGACACTGGCAGCGAAGATGAACAAATTTGTTCCAATTACGGCAGAGTATGCGATTTGAACACCTGTAATAAATTAGTAAATATGCATTAGTTAAATTTAATAATTATTGTGTAGTGAGACATCTGTATCATCAGCTGGTACTTAAATAAGTAATATTTATGAGTTTCCCAGGAGTAATCCAGCTTCAAATTTAAGAAAATTGTGAATAAAGCATTTAAGAAAGATCAACAGACACAGTGTGAGACAAAATATCTGGACTCCACTTAGAAATCGTTTTTTAAATTTTATAATAATAATATATTACAAAGACATTTGTGCAACTTTTTATCATCACACTTTAAATGTGTTGATATTCGACATTTATTTGTTTTTATAAAATAAAAATTATGTTTATTAAAATTACAATTTATGTCCCCAATTTTGTAAATGTATTTTTAATATTATTTTCAAAAGAAATACATACATTTTATTTTATCCGAGGTCGTTTGTAAGTTATGGCTTATGAACTATAAATATCAGATTAAGATATTTTTGACTAAACCATATAATATAATGCTTATGCGTTAACAGATAAAAAATATGAATAAAAGCAAATTAATCTTAAATGGAGATAGAATTGCTATATAATATATTTTTTATAATTATTTTTCTCATATTTTTTTTTGTGAACGAAATGCTGTACATTTAATTATTATATTTTTTTAGAAATCGTATTAAAATAGTAACTCATTTTATGTTTAGACATTATGATCATTTAATGAAGTATATTATTGATGTTCAATGTTCATACTATTATTATTATTAAAAAAAATAACTAAATAAAGCCTAATAAATCAATGTTTTTTCCGCGATGAAGTTTTAACTTGAATTTAAACCAAATAAAGAATATTTGAGGATTAAAAAACATTTTTCAAAATGTTAATTTAGTTTTAATATTCAGAAACTTACCTACAATAAAAGCAGTGACATTATTTTAAGGTATCCGTATAATGCCGGATCTCACTCTATTTCATCCATTATAATATGCTTGTTATTTAGTATACAACTGGTTTTGTGGATGAATTTAATGAAAATGAAGTAAAACGAAAAAAAAATTGTATACTAGAATACATATCTTGTGATCTATTGAATAAAATATAGACTGAATACATAATATTATACTAAAATCTAAACTCTGACATAGTAAGGTTTTAACAATTTGCCATACAGTTAAACGACTTAATTTTAATGTGTATCACGGTTGTGGTTGGTAATAATTATTGAATACACCATACACACAATCTTACAATCCATAGTATCTTTTTAATAAAAAAAAAATATAAATTTATTGAAATTCTAAAGAAAAAAAATGGTGAGTACCTATAATGTAGAATGTAAATGGCTCATATAATATTAATATGGGAACGATTTATGATTAATCATATGAACATTTTCAAATTAATGTTTTATTACATTATGATAATTGACAAGTTATTTAGTTTAATTTTTCATGCTATAACATAAATTAAAATGTTGTCATTATATTTGTATTCAAAATGAATGTTCGAAATTTATTAATGACGGTGATCATCCAAAATTGATAGGTCTATAATGAAATGCGTGACTATAATATGTTTTTCTTTAAACTAAATTGAGTTTTTAGTGATTATTAGTAGAAAGGTGGATATTCTATTGAGTTTAAATAGTATTACAACTCCCTTACTTTTTCTAAAATATCTCATGGCAAAAAAAAGCATTATGTAGTAAATCTTAAGTCTCGTAGATACGTTTTACGGTCGAGGAAATAAGAAATATTGGTTACCAACAATAGAAATATTCCACTGGCAAGTAGTGTTTCGATCGTGTAATCCATTTACTGCATATCGGAGGTCAGGCTATTGTATTATCAGTTTTTTTTAACTTGACTCAAATGTAGTTACAATACTGATAACTACATGTTTTTATTTTTTATTATCTTCTTATGTTAAATTGGAAAAAAACAAACGACATAATAAATTACTATTATAGTTAAATTATTTTTGAGTATATTAATTCAAAATAGAACCTGTATATTATGGAACTACTATTTTATATTTATGGTTAGGAATACGATTAAACTAGTTGATTATTTAACACTAAAAAAAATAATTTGATTCTCTGGTATCTGTTTATTTTGCGAGTTATTGTTATTCAATTCGATATTTCGATCAAAACTTTATTTTCATATCATCATGCATTTGTTATTTAATAAAGTCTCTAAAACGAGATTTATAAAAAGAGTTATGCTATCTTGAAAAATAATATTGTCATCTTCTGTTTGGACAAATCTGCAGTGTTGGTGCTATTTGAGTAGTGTTAACGACGAGTAGAAGAGATTTGAATGAATATTTGTTTTTATTTTAGACGATTGTATGCCGTGGTTCCTATCAATAATTTAAAATGTATGCATTCTAAAAGATTTTGAATTCGTTTTTATTAAACTTCAAACATGTTCACTGTGAAGGTTCAGAGTATGATATTAACTGTATTCAAGTTGGTTTAAGGATAGTCAATAGTTGAGGGAACGTGAACAGTCCATAGACCAGAATAGGCGCTTATCAAATAGAAATTTGAACAATATTGTACTATAGTCACCAGTGCATAAGATGGGTTGGTTATCAAAAGGTTCAGAAAGTAGGAGTTGATCTGATGTATAATGTAAATGTTATATATTGTATAGATTCAGTTCCATCAACTATAGTATACGTCAACGGGAATACTATGGTGACAAGAGATCAATATTAATTTAAAATGACATTATACATTTTTTATTTATTTATTTGTAAGTAAAAGGCGTTCCACGACTGCCTAAATATTTATAAGTTACAGTATATTGAATAATGACAGTTCTACACCTTTAAAATAGTTTGGATTTCAAAATATTACAAAATTCATAAGAATAAAATGTTGTTGAGCTTATTATTCCGTGAATTTTAATCATATTATTTTAAATTGAAGTTTAAGTGATAAAAAAATAATAAAAATTATACAGCGGGTACCACTTAAATAACAATCGGAGATTCAAGTCCTAAATAGCGGTTGAATGGTAAATTATTCAAATCTGCTGGGTATTGGTTACAGAAATTCATTAATAATTATGCAGATTACTTAGCAGATAAAACGGAAACAAGATATTAATTATAATCAGCATACATTATGGATAAGTGTCTTAACGTAATACATTATGTAATATATCAATACATCGAATTCCGTTTAACTAATATAATAAATTGAGTATAGATAGATACCTCTATAATAGATAGGTAAGATGAATCAATTTTGGCTACTTATGAATAAATGTGTTTTAAATTGCATAAATCATAAATAAATTGACATAATTATTATACATTATTTATTTCTAAGAAACAGATCTTAATGCTTAAAATTGAACAAGAAATATTTGATAATTTAAAAATAAAATATTAACCAGGAAATCATATAAGTAATATTTCTCAAAATTATAATTATATGATGTCATATATTTTATTTTTAGTGGTTTTTTTGTAAGATATACCAATGCAAGTCATAAAAAAATACTTAACATATTTTTATAAGTTTATATAGTTCGCCCGGACGGTTATATTAAATTGTGTCGAAAACTTAGACTTTTATGCCATATTACGATTTTTCTCGAAAGCTATATTTCCCGAACTTTGGGTTTTGGGTGATAATTCGAAAAGTGGCGACGGATAACTTTTAATAGTGTTCGATTTAATTGTCGGGTGAGAGGACACGTACGCGAGAGAATCGCTTGAGACGAACGTGAGTTTATGGATAAAAAAAATGAAATGAAAATCGATATTGAAAATCAAAAGCGGTCACAAGCATTCAGCTGCGCCCGTGGCGACTACTTATCGCCCGAGCGTAAAAAAGTTTACCGAATAACTCGCGGCGTCGGTCATGTCAAAAAAAAAAAAAAAAACCAGCGAGATAGAGGATCACGTAGGGTGTGCGAGGGGGGCGGTAGGTGGTTTTTGGTGTGGTAGAAGTATATGGGGCCCATCTTAAATGGGGTACGATGTAGACAGAGATATCGGTGGCGTGGAGTGGGGAGAAAGTTAAGGAGGGGTGCGTTCGAGTGGGTGAGGAAGGAGGGTTCACTGTGATACTGTCTTCTAATGTCAGAGTGGGTAGGTGGTGGGTGTGGGTGTGGGTGTGGGTGCAGGCCGTGTACTGTTATACGCGTCGCGTGTATATAATACATAATGTATATCACGTGTGTACGTATATATAATATTATACAAACGCTGTCCGGCGAATTTAATCAATTAGTTTCGTTGCTTCCGCCGATACGTCAGTCGAATAAACTGCGCCGTATATTACACGGCCTGAGCAATTCATTCATTAGAGACGAACTGGCAAATATTTCGCACGCCGTTCGCATTTCGCGTAATCGATAGACGTTGCATTAATGGCGAGCATCGTCCGTTTTATCCATAATAAATACGTATATTAAACGGTGTATTATCAAGCTCGCGGTCACGAGTTATGAGGGTGGTGAGGGACAGGGGGTTGAATAGTCTACCGAGACCCAACTCACCTATATATATATATATATATATGTACATTATTTTTTAATTTAAAAACGTAAGACAATAATAATACATTTATCGTTTGAGCGAATTCAGTTAATACAATTATACCTTACATTGTACTAGGTCTGAATTTTAGTCTCTTTTTTTATTGGTAACAACTGCCTCGTCAACTAGGGTTATTGGCTACAAGAAATTTAACATAATTATTAAATTGAGGAATAAATTGTTACACCAAGTATAAACTTATAACTATATAGTGATAGAAAAAAAAAAAGAATACATTTAAAATTAATAGTCATACATTATACATTCATAATAAATAATATATTGATACATTTCTAAATTTTATTATGAAATTCTGTATCCCCTAGGAATCTGTGAACATTGACGATACCTACTGTTGTTTTGATTATCAGCAAGTTAGTCAGTTAGATGGTACATCAAACGTTGTGGTTCATACTTTCTGCATTCAGTTAGAATGTGTTTAACCGTCAGAGGGTAGTTGCAGGTTGGCCGAAACTAGTCTTATCAGATGTCTCTGTATTACTTTACTACTCACTGTTATGAGAAACACGTGAAAAGTCCTCATCGATATCATGTGAGCTTCAAAGATTATCTGAGTTCAACGGTTACTTACATCGATGACGAAAACATAATTTTTAAAAAATCTTGCTTTCCATTGGTTTTCCAAATACGATAAAAAACTTCAAACAAAAATCGTAGAAGAAAAAAAATTGTCGACAAATGACAATGTACTTATCTGCTTTTGTTTTTTATGCATAATCTATTTATTCACCATAAACAGTCAGCTATTTAAGATGTATCATACTATGATTTAATCGTAAATATCTTGCTTTTTATGGGATTTATGGTAAAATATATTCTACAAAAATTGAAGAAGACTTTTTTTTATGACAATGCGATGTATTTATTAAATGTACTATAAAAATGTGACCGTTTTTTTTTTGTTTAAAGTTTACAATCTCACTTGTCAACATTTATAAATACTCTTTTCTAAAAATAATAGGAATGCATTCATTTTTACAGCAACACTGAGGTGGAAAACAAGATGCGTTTGTTTGGCATGGTTTACTCATGCAGTAGCCCTACTGCCCTAGTATATGGTTTTTGATTATGGGCAATAATTAGGCACTTAATCAGTTAAAAATAATGCAATGATTTTAAATTGCTACCTAGTGGCTTTGTCCCCATTCACCAACCTCCATTTGTAACTCATAACTACCATTTGAAACTGAAATCAATTTACTATCTGTGGTGTAGTTTTTGAGTTATTAAGATTAAAAATTTAAAAAAGTAAGGCCTAATTAAATGTGTCCACTCTCATGTCTAAGTGAATTATTTGTTGTATCACTACCAAATAACCATATTTAATCCTGTATTCTATGGCATATTCATCTTGCTCAGGAAGATAAACCTGTCCATAGACCAGAGCGATGACAACTATAAACCAGTCTACCTTTCTTTGACTCGAATGATAAAGCATTACAATATTCTGACACGTATCGGTCACGTCTGTACGATTCCACGGCTAAGAACTTATTGTGAAATTTTCCTTTTTTTATTCACTGCCACTAAGTTTTGAAGATATATTACCTTTTTTTCAAATAAACTCGAAATATTATATTTTCCATTATTGAAAAATGTAAAAGTTGTATTGTATCCAATGGCAGCGCGTCAAGAATAAATGTTTTTTTTTATAATAATAATAATACAAATAATTGTGACAGACCAGACTTTCAGATGAATACATTTTCGATTCAACATATTTGCTTTTGAGAAAAAAAATTCCTTGAATTCCGTATTCAGTACACATTAGGTATTTAGATTAAGCAACTAAGAAACCTTGTGATAATACAAAACACGAACCTCAAATATCACTATAATGCATTCGTATTATTTTTATATACTCGTATTTTTCATAGGTTGACATTACAAATGATAATATACTGCAATAATATACTTATACCATTGTATAATTTATTATATTGTATTACTTATAAAATTGATTATAAATACTTCTATAATAATAATCAATGCTTGGGCGCAATTCAAATTCAAATTCATTAATTTTGTAGGGATGTGGTTTTTGTCAACAAAATTTTTGGTTCAACTTTTTGCATCGTACAATCAATGGATACCAAGATACTTTATGAAAAGGCTGTACGTTTTTAGCAAAAAATCAATTTTTTTGAATAGTTGACAGTTTACAGGCCGAATAGCCTATTGGAAACAATAGCTTGTACACAAAACAAAACAGAACTTTTTTTTAAAATGTTTTTTTCCTACAATGTTCGTATGAAGTTTATTTTTTATCGTAATACCATTAACAAACGAGATATTCTGCACTGTAGTGATGTTTTGATATGTCTTTTGACCCCAAAAATAATCTTCGAAGCTCAAATGATGTCGGCCTTTACTATGTTATTGATATTACTTTTCACACAGTGTGGTTCATATAACAGTGTAATAAATATGTGTGTGTGCGCGAAAGCTTTACTAGGTGAGACCCTAATTTGATTGTGCTCTGTTCGTACTATTTGAATACGCTATATTTTGCACAATGTATATACTTATTTATCTATAGTATGTATGGTTGTTGGTGAGTCATAAATTAAGAAAATTGTATGGTTGGTGTGTAAAAAAAAAAAATAAAAAATAGCCGAATAATGAACTATTTTAAAATATTCCCCTCTCGAACGTTTATTGTGGCTACGTGCTTGTGTATCACGAACCAAAAGACGATCAGATAACAACCACAGCAGATACATTTTTCTGTGTTTCGGGGTAGACGTTTTCACGATAATGTAATAATAATCGCCTCAACACGCCCGGCAGAACAGGGGCGTATTTTACGATCGAATTATTATTAATACCTATCGGCAATAAACTCTAGTGTCAAGAAATCGACGCAATCTTATTCGGTTTCTATCTTCGAATGTTCTCTCAGCATTTACCGTTAAAAAGGTCGGTTAAGAAGACTTTACCGGGAGTCAAGTAGGTACATAATAATATATACTGTTCGTTATTATATACTCCAATGTGTATATATATTATATATAATTTGTAATACCATTAAGAATCGCGACAAGCTAATAAACCGTTTCCAACGAAACTATCTATACATTGAGTTTAATCTTTTTCCAGATTTTCCGGCAAAGGCGGAGCAATGCTTCCGCGACTAACAAGTTTTCGCTTCGACGCTAAAAGTTCTTCTCAGGCAATTTTAGGTTTTAAATATTTTATCATGCCATTTAATTCACTTCGCATTAAGAGTTTGCCCTCAGTTTATCACACGGCTTTACTATATTACAATCTGAATAATTAAATTCATTTCTGCCTGATACAGTATTAAACACAGTAGGTACCACCGAGGCGTTTTTATAATACTGGTGTAGAATACGACGAGGTATTTTAGTTGATTGAAAATTAAAGCAAAAGATGCTTTCCGTTTTCGTTAGAAGTTGTGTTGTAATCCGTCTATGTTTATAAAATATAAATGAACCGGAAAATGTATAGAAATGTGTAACGCCAACACACAGCTGTTTAAAAAATGTTTGATTGAGTTTAGTTACGAAACGAAGAATAAACCGACGGAAGTAAAATATAACGATGCCCGATAAAGGCTCAAACTTAATTGTAAACAAATAAATCTAAAATTATTTTATAATATCACTTTGTTACATTTTTTTATACTGTCTGCTCATTAATTATTGATGATGCTCAGTTAGTAGTTGTAATCTATTAAATCATGTATCAATATATTATGTTACTTAAAGTAAGTATATTTTTTCCAAATAATATGTAAATATATTAAAAATGGTTAAAAAATCGGAATTTATCGACTTCAAATTGTGCGTTATATTTTGATGTAAATCGCGTTCTCTTAATTGTGTCGTTTATGATGTTTAAAATATATGTAAATATATTGTATTCAGTGAATTACGTTTACTCACCATAAAATACATCTTGAAGTAGAACTGCATTTTTCATATTTGAACTTATCATCCAACTGTATATTAGTACAACTAATACAGAAATATTCTGAAACAAACCAATTGTGTGATCATAAAATAAATATTTATAAAAAACATGATTTCATACAAACTAAAAGACAAAATATAATATTAATTTTAGTAACAATATTTTTATATTGTATAATGTTATGTTATGTTATATAATGTACTCTATATTTTAGTTAGATGTAAGTATGCGTGATAAAAATTTAATTTTATGTTATAAACATAGCTTAATATAACGCTTCATTGGCTTCGTTGAAACATACTACTGTTAGGTATATCTAATACCTATGAATAAATTCGTTTTCGAATAATTTCTAATTAGTAGTTTTGAAAAAGTTACTATGTTTTGATCGTCTTTTCGGAAGTGGAAACCTTTATAAGCCTTTATTATGACATTAAAATCTATAAGTAGAGTTCTGAATTTGGGTAAAAGGAGTAATCGCATTATACGTTCCTTTGTAGAGGAAATCATTACAGTCATCAATAATCTCAGGATTAAATGTATTGGGTATATCTTCTTATACTCTGATCCAAATAACATAAAATTACTTTTATACCAATTGTAAGAAATGATAGTTAAATTTTAGCTATATATATGCTATATAGCTATGTATATATTAGCTGTTACATAGCTATTATAACTAATATAAAAAATAATATGGATTTACTTTTTCAAGTTTGTTAAGATTTAATGGGGTTTTGCAATTTAGAATTTAATTAAGAGGTACAAAGAATAATAAACATACTTATCTTATTGATCAAACAAATTGAAAACATTATCTCATGGACTACTGTCTAATGATAAATAATTACCAAAACGACTTGTGGAACAATACTTATACTCTGCCAAACACATAATAACAGAATGCCACCAATGTACTCTCATAATCTTCAATAGGTATACCACACAACATGAGGCGCAGCTGACCAAACTTCAATCTCATTACAATGTAATTATAATTTAAAAAAAAAACATTTGTACGATGAAATATAACAAAGTTAAAACGTATATAATTGTAAGTTGTAACAACAATTACGCAAACTACTTTATAGGTGTATAAAAAATCTACATAGAACACTAATGGCCTTTGAAGTCGATTAATAATCGATAAAAAATAAAAACAAAAACGGATTTAAGTATGAACCGTTTTTGTTAAAGAAAAAGAGTGCATATATATTCTCAACTCTGACGAAAGTATTACTAATAGATTGTTTCGGATTTTCAGTCACTTTATTTTTTTAAATGGTTGGAAAATTTAAGTGTTCTTAAAATATTTTCCTTGTTAAAATTAAAAAAATATTTTTTATCATATGATTCTTCAATAAAGAAAAAAAGTTAAAAATCATTATTCCAATGGTTGTATATGCATAATTATGTATATTTATATTATGTTGCCTACAGAGGGATTATTTAGATTTATTTTCTATCAGTAAGGATTTAGGAAATATTAATCAAATTACCATAATTTGTACTGTCAGAAAACTTAGACTGCTTAAGGAATACGATCCATATCAGTCAATGAGTAAAACAATTCTCTTTCTGATGTTAAAATATTAATAATAACTCCATACATTTTTTAAACTTCGCTGTTTTTGAATTGGTGAAACAATTTTGAAAAGAATTGCTTAAGCAAATATTTTTTGTGTTGTTTTTACTGTCTAGTGAAAAACGACAATAACAAATGATTTTCACCAGTCTTGTAAAAGATAAATTTTAAAAGTGATACTTTAAAATACATCAAATACATTTTTTTACCTCAGAAATCAACTGAACAGATTTTCATGTTTGACGTAAATTTTACATCCTCTTGTGTAACTTTTATAATATACTCATTTGTTTTATTTGTCGAAGGAATTTAAGTTTTGGTTGAGTATATAACACTAAAAAAATATATTTTTATAAATTATAATTTTTTTTTATATTTAAGTGGTTACAATTAAAATTGAGCATTAATAAATTTTAAAAATGTATTTGATTTTAAATACAGATACTTTCCACTTATTCGAGTGTTCAAAAGTATTTGAATACTTTTACTCAAGTACTGAACAATACTGATATTATTATACTATATTGTAGGTAATAGTGATGTGATATTTATGACTATATCCATTGAAATTCGAAGTATGCAATAAAACTATAATTATGTCGAAAGGAGAGTAGCTGATACTAAGTTGACGGTGTTTGAAGAAAAACTTTATTAACTACTATAGGTACGTACTACGTCATGTATTTTAAAGTTAATTTTTTTTGTTCGAGTTCGAGTTCGCCTAAGTCGTTGGCTTAGGATTATAGGTCTGCAAGTTACTATTATATAGACTTCTCTTATAATGATAACTGTACGAGTCGTCCAGGTCCTGCATTTGATCTCTGATACTCAATAAAATATTATGTTCACTATATTAAATCGATTTTTTCACTTGCGGATAATAAATTAAAAACTATACAGGAACGATAATTATAGTGCCAGTCGTGTACCCGTGTACCGTTTGGCCTACATACAGAGCGTTCAAAAAGAAACAGTCATTAGACTCATAATTAAGATTTAGGACTGATAGAGGATAATATTATGATAATATAATTAATGTGGCGAATAAAATATATTTTGCCTAATAAAACACGAGCAGCAGTGTTGACTGTTAGCGCTATATTATGTAGGCATAAAATATGGAAACAGTTGCAATTGAAGCGTTTCTAAATTCTCTTGAGCTCCTTGTACACGCAGGCGATACGAATACATGATTGGACGGTTTTACGATATGTGTAGATGACGTTAAGACGTAGCGAGCATAACCACACACGCATGATGTGGTGTTATAATAATATAGAGAAAACATTTTCCTGCAAATATCACCCGAGTGAGGAAATGGAGTTTCAAAAGTTTTGGTGTTATTTGTTGTACACATAACTTATTTCTGTCCGACATTGACACTGTACGTATAATAGTAATAATAATAATAATAAATAAAATTATTATTAACATTTTTTTTTTGTCACGATGAGTAATAAGCGTGCTTTGCGGATTATTCCATTCTGTCGACGCTAACCGAGTCTCATAGGTCGTATAACCCGTATCCACATGATAATAATATTATGGTTTGCAACCGACTGTAGTTATAGTCTTATTGTTAATCGTCAAAAGGAAATTAATGTTGATAATCACGAAAAAAAATAAGCTAAATATAATTGCCATCCTGTTTTTCGAATAATTGAAATGTGAACCTAAATTGAGTTACGTTTTTAATTTGACGGTTTATCATTAGTGTGATATATTCTACCGATTAAAATTTCCTCAAGTCACGGGTCTCGAGGACTGTGGGTGTTATTTATGTCCGTCTAACCACGCGCATATTTTATATCTCCATAAACAGAAATATTATACGAACAATAATTATATGTCATTATGCATTTTAGTACATATAATATCTCATCATTTATTCAGCACGGCACATTATAATTGTCGATTAATCTTTGTGGTGCACGTAAAATAAATATGAATTAAAAAAGACATTTTTTTGTCGGTGTTATTGTATTATCAGAGGATTATAATTTTTTCAGTAATTTCAATTATTGTATTAAACTGTTTTATGAAATCTCTATGACGCATTTAATATTTTTTACCGATTTAAACACTATTTTATTTTTATTCATTATGTATTAGCTATTTCATAAAATTATTATTGAGTATTTACTAAGAATAATAGTAATATTTAGTGATTATGTGGCATATAGACACCCAGAGGCGTGTCTAGAATTTTTTTTCGGCGCGGGGGGAAGGTTACAATTCCATAACCACCCCTGGATGTACCTAATATTAACATTGATTAACATAAAAATGTAAATTGTAACAATATTGTAACGGTGCAATCGTCTTCCCCTACAAAACGGTCCTTTCGAGGACCACCAATCAGAACACTGTTACAGTACAAACCTTTAGGACAACTTTACCACAATATTATACAGTCCTGAGTAACTGCACACATGAAATTTATTAGACTATACAATGTACATAGGTATCCATAGGTCGACCATATCATATCGAATGACATCTTTCCCGTATTTATAGACCCAAAACCCTGCGAACTACAAGTCATCCCGTACTAAATAGAGATACAACTACACACGGCGAAACGCATAGTTTACTAGGCGGTACGGGACACGACCTTTATACCTGACGTTATCACTCGATAAACAGTTTTCCTTCGAACCTCAATGCTGTGATTCTTGACCATCACGAATCTCCAAGACCGCCGAACCAATGACGATTAGCAGTTCCACAACTGCGGCCACCTAAGTCCGCTGGCCAATATTGGGTCGGCGGTCTTGGAGATTCGTGATGGTCAAGAATCACAGCATTGAGGTTCGAAGGAAAACTGTTTATCGAGTGATAACGTCAGGTATAAAGAGTTCACCGAGAGCTTCACCGTACGATAGTAAGTCGTGTAAGCTCCAACCGAGGCGCCTAGGTAGGCAGACGTATCCCAACTGCACCCCCCCCCCTGGTTGGTAGTAGCCGCTTCTTCGAGTTACCTATCAACGGGCAGCTCTGTCTCCGGTACTTAGTACATAATCACTCCCATAATAAATATTCCTCAATATTGTGAATAGGACTGTTTACACTCACGGTCGAACATCCCTCATAGGTACCCGGGAATCTCACTGCCCCTTTAATTGTGTGTGTGTGTGTGCATCATTTGTGTAAGATATGATTAAACGTGATACCAGTATTCAATACTTATTATTACAAGGACGCCAGCCCGTTGATACCGAGCCGTGTCAACGTTTAGTCTTATTCTATTTAAAGTGGGCTTATAATATTATGCTCAACGCAGATATTTTTTTCGTCGTGTTTTAAGAAATGATCACAATATTAGTTCAACCAGTCACAAGATAAATTTCATAAGATAATTTTTCTTCAATTAGTATCATTATTAGACAATATTGTAGTTTATAAAATGTAAAATAACTGTAGGAATTTAAAGTCTTGCATGTAGGTGTTTTAGAATTTGATATAATAATTAACTATAAAGTAGTTCAAATTATATTTTTGTCAGATGAGAACCTAATTCTTTGTAGATTCATTTTATACGTTTGAACTAAAGTATAGGATATAATAATAATAATAATCGTAAAGTATTCAGTGTCACAAACACATTGTGAAATATGTCATCATTTTAACTTTGATGTATTATACATCCATTTAACAACTAGAATGATAAACTACGTTATAATTTATTTTAGATGATTTTAGATTACAACGTCTTAACCTAGATGTAAAGTTCGTCCACGCGAACCGCGTAGATTATAAATCTATGGCATAATATGGTTTTTTTTAAAAATACTTTCTATCTGTGGTTTTTTAAAATTAATATACAAACATAATATGTAAGACATTCTTAATTTGAAATAATATTTACATGCTATACGAAAAATGTTTGCTCGTTAAAATTATTACCTTTTCATTTGACTATTTACCTTAATTATTAATTCTTAACTATTTGTCTAATTGCATCAAAAAATCGCAGAAGTCATATTGAGTATAATAGTTTTAATTGAAATGTTACGGGTACGCAACACATTCAATATTACATCGCTTCGTATAAATACAACTCGTGACTTTACACCATATTATGCGTTTACTTTTATTATTCTGAATACATGTTATGGGTTGGACGGAAAAGTATTTCTGGAGGTAGCCGATCCTAGCTGTCCAGCGTTTACTATTTCCGTTTAATTTATACAAATCAAAAGAAGTGTTTGATTATACTATTACAGGGAAGGACCGCTCCATTATGACAAGCCCGCTTAAATAAGTGGAGTGTGTACATATTTCCCTGGTAGGTGGAGCGAGGCCTAAGGAAGCGTGCTCGGAGAGTCTGCAATTTATCAAACGACCCCTGGCAAGGATTGTGATCGTCCTATCCTCGTGATCGTGGCCCTGGAACAATCTGTGAATTGCAGCTCTTCTCGCTGATTGACTGGGCAGTAGTCATCTGTCGCTCAGCATCAAATCCACGGGTGGGGCATTGGTCCTCTGGTGGCTATTTTCTCGTGGCTATGGGTTGGCTCCGTTGTATTGAAGTATTGTAGACCTAGGAGAGTTTACATGTTCTCGTCAGGTAGTACTGAAGTAGACCCAGGAGAGTTTACAATCGTCTGATTTTTATGAGTGCATGCTGTAAATACTCATTGTTGGCTCAATGAGGAGCTTTTTCTGGTAGTCGGGGTTGCTTCGTAACAATCCCTCTCCCAAGTTGGTACCTGGGTGCTTTGAGTGTCTGTAAAGATTGGAGTATTAATTTGTAAGAGTTTAGTACGGTTTATTGATGCCCTGAGCAATGCTTCCCTTGTGGCGTTGCGTGAAAGATACCACCAAGGCGTGTTCTGATTTATCTTTTTGCATGTGTGTTTTGGTTTTCCGTATTTTGCTAAATTGTCTAGAACATATTGCTCCGCCTTGGATAGGAGCACCCTTTGTTGCTCAAATGTATGAGGTACTGTTTTTTCAGTAACCATTCTCCAGTCTCACGGTTTGTTCCAATCCTTGTTAGTTTTTTATCTGGCTTTATTGACTTCATTCACAAATTTACCCACTGATTAATGTTTTTCTTCATTTTTTAATTGTATTTGGTTTGTCGTTGTTTTTACTGCCACGACTGATGGTAATCCTACTTGACTTTTCTTGTAAATCGCGGATATTTTTATCCTCTTTTCAGACTCTTCTTTTTTAACTGTTCATATACTCTGTTCAGAGGCATTTTGAAAAAACTGATGAGTGGCTCACTTAGTTTCTTGCTATTTTTTTTTCTTTGCATTTTTCTGAAGGTATGGCTGATTTTTACTGGACCTCTCAAACAGTCAATCAGGTGGCCGAGTTTGTCACCTACCACCTTTTAGTTTTTTTTTTTATTGCGTGGTTACGTGTTGGTAATACGTTGGTGACGTCTGTACAGGTTCCTAAAGTTGAGATTTTATTTTTAACTGCATGTATGAAAACGACTAGTTTTCCATACTTATGTTTTATATTTTTATGTAATAGCTAGCCAATAGGCAAGGTTATATTTAGAAAATAGTTAAAATATGCATACCCATCGATTTTAGCGAAAATATATTTTTAATTATTGATAATGTGGATTTGAAAAATTTTGTTTATGTGAATCTACAATAAATAAATATATACCTTTCGCATATTGATAATTATTTTCTTTTTATTATCTTTGAATTTTGAATTATCTGGAATCTACCACTTTACACAAGAGTATGGTTTTGATAAAATATTGCTTCAACGTATATTCACATAACCGTGTTTAATGATTATTAATATTGCCCTAAAAGTCATATTAAGGAATATTATTAATCACTTTTAGTTTAAAAAATCCCCCGAAAACGTATAAGTTGCCACGGACGTAAAATATTTTATGAGTAGAAAAAAAAACTAGCTACCACGAGATTAATGTGCATGTTGGTATTACTCAATGTAAGTACCTGAGTATAATCACAATGTTAGTATTTATTATAACAATATTTAAAATACTGAATATTAGGAAAAACATATTTTTATCAAATTTCTGTTGATGGGTATGAGATTAACCAATTATTAAATTCAATGCCAATTGCAATGCATTAAATATTTTTAAATTCGTACGTGTAATCAGATATTTACGGATGCCTTATTCACGGAATATTATGTCGATGCTGTGGTCCGACAACAAATATTTATGGAAAATACGAATGGAATTATTTAAATCAAAATACATTGCGCGTGCAAGAAGACTGTTAACCATATTTTATTATGATCGTGCAGTACTGATCATATCAATACAAACACAATAAAATAATTTTATATAATCGATGAAACCCAAAACAATATGATCAGAATTCTATTACGTCAAAGTGTGATGTTTATTACGAAGTGTGTGTATTGTGTTCGATCGGTCGGTCGGTCGTGTCGTGTCAGTCGGTCGTATACACGTGTAAGGTATTCTGAAATCATAATATAATATTATTACTATATGGTATTAATCTAATATGATTTACTGTGGGCTGTGCCATTATTGTTATTACGGCGACGGTAATGATTACCCGTGACGAACGCAATAATGACGACGATATAGTATTATACGGACGGCGCGTCGGTTAGTCAATTTGTCTACACAGACGCACTCTGCTGGCCATTTTTAATTATGCACAATCATTAAAGAATAATATTATATTGGCTGATGGAGTAGTGAAGTGCTCACCGAGTGCTCGTATGTGCACGCATGTGTCTCACACCTCACACACATATTATAATTATAACAGTGGGGTATTTATGCGGGATGGGGGGGGGGGGACAACGGGGACATTAGTGTCTCCCAAGATGTTTTTTATTATTTTGCTTAGTGCATATTTATTTTTGATTGTAATGACTGTAATTGACGGAAACCAAAATATGACCAGAATACTATAATTATGCTGAC
Organism: Myzus persicae; assembly: GCF_001856785.1. Lineage (NCBI taxonomy): Eukaryota > Metazoa > Arthropoda > Insecta > Hemiptera > Aphididae > Myzus > Myzus persicae. The sequence goes on along the minus strand of NW_019104178.1, from coordinate 606,998 downwards.
GTGTGACGTTTATTACGACGTGTGCGTAGTGTGTTCGGTCGGTCGTATACACGCGTAAGATGTTTTAGAATCATAATATTATATTAAATTTTATCATGTGACTTATTTCGGGCCTTGTCGTTATTATTATTATCACGGTAATGATTACTCTCCACGGTATTGCGAAATAGTCAATTTGTAGACATAGACGCACTCTACAGGGTGCTTTTTAATTATGCACGATTGCGGATTAAAGAATACCAATATTGGCCGATGAAGTAGTGAAGTGCCTACTAAGTGCTCGAGCGTGCACGCATGTGTGACACACCTCGCCCACATCATATATTATTATATATATATATATTATATGAGGTACTGCTACAATATCAATGGGACTCCAACGTTTTATTTTCTCACCGCTTGAATAATTTAGCGATTTAAGAAAATCCAGCTCAAGGAATTTGCATGTACACGACTCACGCATTTAAATGAGAGACTACTACACGAGAGCGACATCAGGCTCACGAGATTATCATAAGCTGGAAAGAGCAAAATTGTTTAAATAGCATTACAATTTTATTATTGCACGATTTTTTCGCCAGCCTAACGCAGGTAGTTCTTCTCGGGGTCGTTAAAAACAAGAATACATTTTCACACAATATTTTAATTTGGTATGTGTGTTGTTAGAGTTTATTTAGTTATCAATAACTAAAAAGTAATAAGCAACAAGAAATTAGCCTAATATAAGTTTGTATTTTATTTGAATTTTGACAGTGTTTAAATATGTTATAGCATGATTATTCTATTTATTCAAATGTACGGTTTGTTTTACAAAAATCTCATTACCCAACGAATAAAAAATAAAAAATTGACGATATTTTTGAAGAACATTATGACTAGTAAGTTTAAATAAATATAAAATATAAATTGTTATTTATTAGTTATTAATATCATAATATCAAATTCAATTTGAGTGTTATTTGGTGGGTCGGACGTTTGATTTTATGTGATAAGTTTCACAACGAGAAACAATGATGGTTAGTACGAACAATCTAAAATTGTAAGCTTTAATACAAAACAGAATTTTTTGATATTTGGGTAATTTTTTGTGCCCTTAAAAATTGTTTTCCAAAAAAAAAAAAACAATAAGCAATATGTTATAAAACATCTTCTAATAATTTAAAATATAAAAAAACATTTTACAAAATACCAGTGCCACTCGGTACTAATTTTTTTGTCGTACTAAGCGTGTATAAATATACCATTAATATTATAATATTACATAATTCATTGGTAAAATAATAAATTAATAAATTACAGTCTTCATTTTAAATGAATTTAAGATAAAATATGTCAATATTTGTTTTTTCTCCTTTAACTGAGGTTTAGTATAATACTATAATATGTATTTTATTTGTTACAACTACTGTATAAAAAAAATCAAGAGACTATCTAATAAAATTGACAGGTTTACTCATGAAAGATTTGAAATCGGTTCTGAGTAAATTCTAAAGATTCCGTAGTATTGAATCTTGTCGAAGGTGATTGATAACATCAAATATATTACTTGAATCGATCTCAGTGTCACTGTATATATCTTACACGACACTATGTTACGTCTAACACCTTCAATAAATGTCAACTAAGAGATTTTGATTTATGAGAACTTATTGAATTCATTCTTTTTGGCTAACAAGTACAGTTTTAATTGTAAGAAAAACCTTGTTTCTGATTTAATTCGGTTTTAGAGAAATAATTTCGTTATTTTTAGTTATACTTAAGTATTTTTATTTTTTAATAACATATTAAGATACTCATTAAGACTCACAATAACTAGAAATATCAACATTTTTATAAATAAAAGTCATGTTTTTAATGATATTAAATAATTTGATATAAAACTGAATATAATATTATATAAGTTCACAAAAGTTATATAATATTCGTATATCGTGGTTTTTTTTTTTAAACTCCGTGCGAAGCAACGAATGTATTGGTATTTTTACCTTGGCGTAATAATTTTTTTTTTAAATGCATTATTTTATTTTTCATTTAATACGCCACCCGTTCACACATAACTACGGTTATGACAGAGTGGAAAATATACATTTTAATAACATGAAGAAAAAACGACTAAAATCAATAACAGAATGAAATGTCATTCAAATGTCTGTTTTTAATGGACACATTATATATCTTTGAATGGCCAATATTCTACGCGTAACACATTATTATAAATTTCATTGTTAAACGTTTTATTAAAACGTCAAATATGGTCATCATCCAAATGGTTTTATGTATTATAATATACGTTAATTAATTAAATAAAGAGTACACATTGATGTTCCGGTAACTTTAACCGATTATTCAATATGGTAATAAAAATGTTGATAGAAATATGTTTTATGTACACAGCACATACCAATTTGTTGTATTATTGTAGTTTATGTAAGCAATTTCAAATAAAATCGATTTTGATTTATTTAAGAATTAAATTATATAGGTAATCTAAAATATAGACAATACAAATATACCTTGCAGTAATGATCAAACTGATTATTGTTTATAATATTACATTTTAAGTTTAGCGAATACAATTTAAATAAAATAAATTATTTATATAAATACGATATCATAACATAAAATATTAATGAATAACTTATATTTGGTTTAAGATTTATTTATTTGAGTTTTTCAGGTAAAAAATTAAAATATTTGTTAAAATTATTAAATTACTCAATAAGCTGTAGGCCTGAGTACACTAAGTTCTAGTCTTCTCATCAGTATTTTAATGTTCCAAAAACAATCTTAAATTCACTAAGCTGCTGCATCAAAATATTTTGAAACTATTTCTTTAAAAAAGGTGACTAAAAAATGTATGTAGAATATTATTTCTTTGTTTATATTTGAAATAAAAGTTTAATTGATATTTCTGAGTAGCTGATCAAATAAAATAATTTTTAAATTATAAAATAATTCGTTAGTTTATAGTCAATTTATATAAATCTATAAGCAAAAGTTTTTCACAGACCAATCTAAAATATTTTTAAATTTAAATTTGTAGTATTTATTTAAGAAATAAATAATTTAAAATGTACACTATCCACAGTGCTAATTAAGTTTGCATTCTATGCATAGAATCACTTTTAAAAAATATTGATAGATTTTACATACAATGTGATTAAAATTTGAAATAAACATTCATTGTGTGATTTTAATGTGTGCTCAGTGATAAAATCTAATCAAATTTTAAAATAAACTATATTTATTAAACTTATTTGTATAAATTAAAACATGACACCGATAATTTTCTGTTTGAAAACATTTCAATTGTTAAGCACCACTAAAATATATTAGAAATTTGGAAATCTTTGTCATTATTAAAATTAATTATCAGAGTATAAAAAAAAAAATAGAGCCAAGCGAAGAAACTTGGTCTTACAGTTCCACAGTTATATATGTTATTCTTACAAAGTATATTTTACACATCTAAAGAATCACTGATCTAAAAATCTCTAAAGGCAGTATCTGTCGATATGGAATACGAATTGCATTTTATGGAGATTTATTGTTATAATTTTGTAGTTGGTTTCGTGGGAGATCTGTAAAATAGTACTTGATAAAATAAAAACAAGTAGGCGTTTTTAAAATAAAATTTCGACTATTTTTGATTATACTGGACTCCACATCAAAGTTATTTTTTTCAATGTGACAAAAAAGTTGTGTCCTTATTTAAAACATTTTTATAACATTAAATATTGCGCTTGGGGCTGGTTAACTGGTCTTATTTTATTATTTCGAAACAATTTTTTTTTGATCGCTGTTGTTATTTCAAACAAAAATAACTGTCCATCAGCCTTTATTTTGTGAAAAAAGAATTTTATATGTCAAAGGCATCCTAGGGTTTTTGTTTGTAATTTTTATATCTTATTTTTTCTTGGATCTACTCTGCTCTTGATAGCTATTTCTCTCGATGTGATGTTGCATAATTTACCATTGGCTCCCTACTGAGCTAATCTTCGTCGAACTAAATGTTAAAGTACTTTGAAGTTCTATAATGAAATGACACAGTCAGGAATTTTTCGCCTTATAAATTTATATAAGCGTATTAATGCGAATAAATTAAATTTACAAGCCATGTTTGAAAATCAAAATTAAAAATTAAAATGTCGTAATATTAGTTTATGTATATCAATTATGGTTAATTAACATAATTAATAAAAGTATTAGGTAATGAGCTTCTGAAGTTTAAATTTTTACGAAATAGGATATTCATGCATAAACTAACGATTTCTCATTAAATTATTTTCTCATTTTGTTGTAATTCAAAAGCTGATAACCGAATACTTGTCATTATTTTCTATACATAGTTTAATTTTCAAAATATTTCACTTTTTTGAGCTATTTATAGTCATTTGACATTTTCCTTTTTTTATTTGTCTGGATTAACGATAAAAATTCACAGTGTCGAAATACCTGAAAATTGAATAGAAGTTTTCTTATAATAATTTTTTGTTGTAGACTTATATTCATTAAACAATATTAAAGGTACATATGGTTGATTATTTTTAACAAGCATTAGAACTTCAAATTTTGCCATAATTAGCCAAAATCACCAAAATTGTAACCTATTTTTAATTAAATTGTATTTATGGTAATGTCCAATATTTATAGCTTGAAATGTTAAACTAGGTTCCTGATAAGATTTTAGCTATTTTGTTGTAGTTTAAAAAAATTATTCGAGGCATTTGAAACATTGAGCGTGTATTATTGTTTCTTATTCACTCAATTACATTTTAAAAACAATAAGATGATATTGCCTATTTATAGTTTATACCGTATAAATTATAGAATAATCAAAAATAAATGATAAATATCAATATGTCTATTTTTTAATTGGCTGACCGACTATCTCCACTTTTCGTATTCGATGATTTATCATTGAATTGAAATGTAACACATATATTACTTACAAAGACCCAATCAATAACTAGGTGCAATCGACTCCGACTGTATAGCAGAGATGTTACCTATTTTCCTCCTTTTTATTTACTCTTTTTGTGTATCTATGTTTTCAGTTATAGAAGTGCAAATTAACTTAAGAATTTTATTTGGTTAAAATTTGACATATTTTTTATATTATAATATTACGACGATTAATATTAGGTCTTTATTCTAATATTAGTATGCATTATATATCATAGTGAAATATTGAACATTGAACTCACTAAATACAATATTCATACAATATAGAGGTTATTAATATTAATTATAAATGTGTGTGAAATGAATGAGTAAAGTGTGATGTTTTGTATTAGGCATATATTGTCTATAATTGTTATATTTTAATGTTAATCTGAATCATTTCGTTATCAAAAGTTTAATACCTATGTATTAATTTGAAATTCTGATATTTGTGATGCAAGTTCCGAGTTGGGATGTTTAAGAGAGTTTTAATACAATATTTTACTGGTATATACAGAGAAATCATAAGGACGACCGTTGATATTGCAACATGAAAATGAGAACACAAGTTTTATTATACTTGATGAGAGTAAATAAGAGTAAGTATGTATAATGCAGGTATATTATATGTATTTATCGGTCTTTATAAGTCATAAATTTGTAATAATTGTATGGTTATTACAAATGATTATGTTTTAATTGATTACAAATATTGTAAATATTAAAATTTTTACCCAAAACAAACCAAATTACCATGTTATAATTTTTAATATAAAAAACACTGTTTACGGCTTATATATGAAAGTGGTAACTGGTAAGATAGTAAAATACGATAACTATAATAACTGTGTGTTTAATTATTGTTGGCAAATTTTTCGTAAATTCTACATTTTCTTTATATATCAATTATGTATAGGCAGTAGACACTTATCCGAATTGAACATAAACTTAAATTACACAAAACTCGAGAAATTCAAAACTGAAAAAATCAGAAAGTATTTTGTTTAAAATTGTTGAATAAGTTGATTTGTGAATACAAGTATACAAACCATAAACATGTAATACAATCATGTTCAGAAAATAGTGTATCCTAGATGAGATAAGAAAAAAAAGTGAAATTAAAGAAAAAAAGTTCTATCATAAATCATACTTGAGATCTATTTCAAAAATGTATTGGTAATCAGTGAAAATATAAAATATTACGGCAGCTCATATTGTTATTTATTAATCTCACAACAATGTAAGTGAACTGAAATATTGTTATTTTGTGATGAGTTTGATAAACGATAGTAAGTATTTGGATAATGTAATAATACTATTTAATTATAATGCTCTATGCGGTAAAAGATTATAACATTAATTGCATTTTAATAATGAATTGATTGAGGTTTATACTTATATTTAATCAATTTATTTGTAAATAATAAAACCAAACATTTTTTTAGGTTATAGCCTTGAGTATTATAATGTAAAAATGAAAATGGTTACTACTAATTTTGGACATGGTTGTCCATAGACCCCGATCAGAGTATATTTAATTTTCAACTATAAAAATGTCCCATATTTTATTTTATGTTAAATTACTAATTGTTGACGTTACCGCATTTACGTTGTCCGAAACTAGAAGTCACCATTTTTATGTCTACATTTCAATACCAAAGACTGTAACCATAAATAAATATTTTATTTAGTTTAACTATTTCAAAATCATTTTATTCTATCGAACAAATAAACTAGAATTTAATACCTGAATAGTTGTCAGCCATTGCTTTCCGCAATAGCCCGCAATAGCTTCGACTTTCAAATATGAGTTTTTATGTGAAACTATTATAAGCTATTTTAGTACTTTAAGCTTTTGCGATTACACAGCGGTCAATGATCAGACTGTGCTTAAACTACTCATACGTTGTAAACATGTATATTGGTACGCCAACATAATACTACCTAGTACCTATGCATTGTATATAATGCGTTACACATAATTCAATATTAATGTTTAATAGTCGAACCAACCAGGCTTATATTCACGGACAATCGTTTTGTTGTATAGTAGTAATAATTATTATTATTGTGCGATATGGCTTCATCGAAAGTTACCAGACAGGGATTTAATCGTGACGATGTCAGCGATCGATTTTGCACAGTGGATTTTATTATTGAATTCCCAAATTACACGCCGCAGGTACTTCACACTACCATATTATTATACTATCCGTCATTATTATATGCGATTGTAATATTTACTAGGTTAAATAATTGCACACGTCAATATTGTACTGCACTTGGCTGTCGTGGTAACTTCGTGTGCGCCTTAATGAACCTGCAGTGGCTGGTATCGTATTCGAACAAATGGTATCGGTACACAGGCCACGGGGGCGGTATCGTGTGTTCAAGTGGTTAATAATATTATGTAGAGTGCATCGTGAAATGAAAACAAAGTGGGAGACAAATAAATTAAGCTGAAAAACAGTGGATCGAGTATCCGAAATATAATACTATACTTGTTTATTATTTTGGAGTGCGGACGACAAAAATATATTTCTTTTTGGTTTTTATGATGTGCAATACGGAAATGTCAAACATCCGACACGAATATATACATGATGTCCGTGTTAAACGACGCGTAGTCTGATGGTCTCTTATACGGTCCAATTTTATGGCGGTATTTTGTGTCGGTGTAATGCGTTCTTACTAATTCCACTACTGTCGTTCGTGGTGTATTTTATTATACCCTCGGACCAGTGGTGTCCATAAATGTGTACAATATTATGTACATAATGTATGAGAATGTGCACGTGTAAATACGTCCAACTGTTTACTTAGCTAATGATATTATAATAATATATTACACTTAGTATCTTTTTTTCTCATATTATTTGTGTGTTAAACAATTGATTAATTTAGCACACGTGTACTGCAAGTACAACTACTGTCATCACCAAATATTCGAAATTGGAGTATCATAATAAATTATCATTACTATTATTATAACATCCACGTTTTGACAAATAAAATAATTTAAAAAGTTTCTTCTTCTTAAATAATTATTCCTGACACAAGAGACGTATAATTTATAATGTGTTGACTGTTGAGTTCAATGATTGAAATATACTTTGATATGATATGTGGTGACTTGGTAATGGGAGTTTTTTGGAGATCAACGTTTCATGTTGACGGTTTAAATCAATCTCTAGAGGAAGTTGTGACTGTGACATGCATACATTAAGTCTAGGCCACGATCACGAGACACTGCTAGTTGTCACACTTAGATACCATTTAGCCAAGTAAACTATTCGAGGTCGCTGCAAACTATTGTTGCACACTTTGAAAACTATATATTATGTAGTTAAGATCATCGCTATACAGTTGTAGTTTGTTTCACGGAGGAATACGATATTGTGATTTAAATTAAGACAAATGTTGATACAATGAGTACACTCCGAGCGCAGAGTATGGATTTCCTTATGGTCAATAGAGTGAAAGATAACAATCTGTTTGGCGTGGTAAAAATGTATATATTATGTATGTAATAATTATGTACAACTATAGGATACACGATATTATATAGTATAATATATACATAATGTTTATACCGTACAGCTTGTTGGAGATAAATATTAGTTGGTGTGTATGATGGGGCTCTCGGTAGTCACTATGATAAGCTAGCTAGGTATTTTGTTTCCTTATTCTGGTATTTAATTATAATGTAACTTTACATTGTACCGATATTATGTTATGAAGTAGATATCTTGAGTCTTATTATTACTTTATATTAAATGGTAGAAGAGTCTTACACTATGTGTATACTTATTATTAAATAATACTTTTAGTGACTTAGTTTTATAAATGTTTCATAATAAAAAATAATCTAATCGTCTTAAAATTAGTTGTCATTTAAATTCTATACATTGTTTGTTACAAATTAATTTCGATACCTTTAAACACTAACGACTTCGCCCAGTAGGTCAAATAAACTAGAGTTAGTGGATATAGCCCACAATAGCTAAACTCAAAACCGCCGATTATCGCAAAAGGCGATTAAAAGGATATGGCTAGGAAGGTAGTAACTGCTATTACTGGCCATGGGTTATTTTCGAATTGGAGATAATGGGCATACTCCGGATTTGTTATGGAAGGTGGGTCTGTAGTCTGTATATAGAGTATTTACTTTACAACTAAGATGTAGACTAGAAGTTAGAACTTGCACCACATTATCGGCTGCCTTCAATTAGGTTGACCAATTGAAATAGAAAAACTGAAATATTTACAATGGTCTGAAAAATTGATAAATAATTTTCTTATTTTTATTTAAATTAAATCATACTTGATAACATTGTAGTGTGAGACGTAGTTTAATTATGTAAAGCATACTTCATTTATTATTAGGTATAGTCATTAAAATAAATACATCTTGCCAAAATATTTAAATGTGATAATTAGTGTTATTATAGACATTCTCGTTTGGTGTTTTATAATATACATATTAATAGATACGTTTTAATAATACTTGCAGTAATTATGGTTATATACTAATATATAGTATACAAATTTAGCCTGCATATGGTCACGTTTGCAACACTTGAAAAATAGGCAGAGGTCGATTGACTTGATATTTTTAAGCAATGATGCATTTTAATAAGGCCATGTTTTTTATACCTATCTAAATACTCGACCGGATCAGTAGAAAGAAAGTAAGGAGCTCATCATAAATGATCAGTAAAATATAACATATTATATATTTTAAAATTGTAAAATAAAGAAAAGCATTTTCAAAAGAAATTTCTGATTTAACTCGATTTTTCCGGATTACCACACATTCTGAATTTTAAAATTAGTGTGCCAATATTGTACTACTAAGAATGTCTGTCGGCCAAAGTTATGGATTAGCACACGGTTATAAGTCTAACATTTAATGTACAGTCTCACTGAAGCAACAATTCTAATTGGACTTATTTAGATAGATACCTGGAGTTTAAATGACTTTAATTTCCTTGCGTTCTCTATGACTAACAATAAAGCGCAAGGACAATATTTGAAAGTGGTTTGCATTTAAAAAACGATTGCTTCTTTCTTGAGTAATTAAACATCTCAGGATCTAGAGTTAATAAACCGTTTGAGCCTTATGTTTATGCAGAAAACGGTCACACAAAAGTAAATAACCTAGTAAATCCATTAGCTTTATAAAAAAACATGATTTTTTGTAAAAACACGTTTTTTCTTCCTTTCCTTTTATTCCACATAACCACAGCAACGTAAGCCAAGGTATTAAATTATTGAATGATGGGTTTTCTCGGCGAATCTACGTTTTGCTAGATTACGTTTATTTGGTTTCGCATTAATTTCATATCAGTTGAAGCCACCCAACGAGTGGCCAAGATAAGCTAGTCGTTTATCAAAATTAATTTTATAAATGTTATATTATATCTAATACCATTCCTAATTATGTGACTATATTAATGTATGTTCTTAGACAACAGTTAATAATCGATATCACCTATGTACTTTAATATTGCAAGTTTCCTAGAATCGAACTTTTTTCGTTTTACTTTCAATTCTTATATAATTCATTTATTAAATCTTACATTATTATATAAGAAGATATTATACGCACTGAATATATTATATGGACGGCGCATAATGTAACTATTCAACTACGGTTAAACTTGGCTTTTACAAACTTATGTATAGTGTACACTGTATTATAGAATATGGCCGTACATGTTACAATACGTAATTTAATACAATAAACAATGCAACAATAATCCACGATTATATTTCGTAATTATATCATACCATCTGTGTGCCTGTATACGACCCGACTATTTGCTCTTGAGAAAATGAATAAGTGTAAAAAGATATGGCGTTATAGGTATCGGTGTATCTCTATTTCAGCGTACTTATCTCAGTTCTGATAATAAAGCACTTGGTAATTTTTCGAGAGTGGTTAAAATTACTTTTTAAACTTTCCTGATATCTCTAGAGAATAATCTGTGCAATTTTCGTCGAAATCGTCTCGCAAATACAATAGGTACCCATTGATCACTACAGATATACTACTAGATTTACCTACTAGATAGGTAAACATCACTTGTTCCATCGGAATTCGGTCTCACCAGACGGTGTGCAATATCACCATTAATAATACGCACTCGCCGGCTCGATTAGATCAGAAATCGCTGGAAATTGGACGGAGTGGCGGATCGGTCTTTTCCGACGATGTAAATTATCGTGGTTACCCGCTCGCAAGTATACAACGTACAATGTGAATTGCGGTCGCCAAATTTAAACCGTGGTCGAGGCGGCAGAGTTTATACCACGACCACCTTCCGTCCATATGGTTTATGTTACTCACAAACTGGTATAACCCTCCCGGTTCGTCTAGACGGTAGACACTCCGTCACGCCACATATACATGTCTGAACTGATCAGCAGTCTTAGAACATATACTCGGACGTCAATGTCGCTTAGAAGTTCCATAATATGATAATATTAATTGTATTTATTGGGAACAACATGTATTGAATAATATTATTATAATACGTCTTGTATATTTGTGACCTTGATTGCTCGTCGTCCGCTTACAGAGGATTACGAGGCCATGGTTATGTACATTAGATCGGTGGATTTACAGTAAACACTTTATGCTCGATAGTGTCATTGATATAGTACATATGTATATTAATTTATTGTATACTTGTATATGTTTTTAGATACTTGTAATATGTTGTAATTTAAGGAATAAGTAAACATCGACCCCATTCGATGCACACCTAGTCAATAATTAACGTATAATGAAATTTACATTATGTAAGTATTTATTTGTCATGCGACTTCTTATGGCTTTTGAAAATAACGAAGAAACTAAAATATGGTATTTTTTTCATGTCTTTCTTATAGTAATAAGTGGATGACTTGAATTAATCTTATATTATGAATATTGTATAAGCCCTGTAAATAAATGTCATATTTAAATAAATATTACTATGTAAAAATAATTTAAGACGGCTATGAGACCAAAACAAAATTAAAGCATGTCAAAGCAAGATATTATAACTTATTTTAACTTTTATTCGTAGTTTGAATTAATTTAAATTAGCTGCATGAAAAAAGGTAAACAACTAATTTTCATTCAATTTTCGAGGAGTTAAACATAAAATTATATAATAATTATTCAGAAGAAGAGTAGTAGATTTAAAGTAAAATGAAATGTGTTCCATTAGAACCAATAAACAATGCACTTAAATAAACTCAAAAAAAAAAAAAACAACAAATTTTAACAATTTAATGTGAGTAAAAACTGAATATTGTGTTTAATATCAAAAGACTAAAACTATGGTACTTATATAAAACATTTTATTGTAAAAACTTTTATTATTTTTATTATTCTATTCATCATTTGTGTACATTAGTGTCTATGTTTAGAGTGATACTTACTCATAAATGCACAGATTTGTAGACTCACAAAAGTACTTATATATAAACTGAGTAGATTTTATTAAAGTAAAATATACAAACTCAATTGTAGTTATTGCTTTTATTTTTGAATCGGTAATATTTAGTAATATCAATATTTACAAATCAACGACGTTTTTGTTGAAAAAAAAAAAGAAAGAAATAATCTGTGTGTAAGTGTTTGACAAAGTTTATTTTATCAAATAATATCATTATATAAAACAACCTAGTAGCGTATATATGGTTGTATATATGTCTATGTTTGGTATACTAAAAGTAGTGAGACTCTTAGGCATAAACAAAATTAATGTCCCTTGAAATTATTGAACTTAACCTAGGCATTACCTAACTTGTTAACTTCCCCTCTCTACACAATTATTAATCCTCAAACCAAAAATTTGGATATGAGAGTGTACTAGTTGTTGATAATAGCTGATTACGAGTACCAAAGACGAGTAATCATTTTTATCATGTAGAAGAACAGGGCAAGGGTGATTTTAAAATAAGTGTGTAATTAAAACGATCTATATTTGAATACAATTTAGTGTACATTGTTAATAAATGTTGCATATTAATAAATTTAATAAATTATAATTAAGTCATATTCAATAGATGCGATGTAGTATGTAGCATTATAATAGGTTATGATATGTCGTATAATTATTTATAAAATAAAATTCAAATATATGATTAAATACACAATTTTGCGAAAAAAAGTTTCAAAAGTAAATGTTACTGTGTGAAGTCACCCCAGCTTAATGAAAATGATGAGTGGTGACTGGTGGTAGTCACAATGCATAAAAAATATAGTTACAGAACTTCGTCCACCCGAATTTCAGCACTTCGAATACTTATGCTTGAATCAATAAATTATTGACAACCTTTGTTCATTTTTTACTTTCCTTATTATTATACAATCATACAATTAGCATTTAGTTTTTTTTTTTGATAATACTATTTACTTTATTTTTCGAACACCTTATTTTTAATATATGCTATTTTGCGAATTTCTTATAAAAGAATTCTTAATGCCATTAATGAAATAAAAGAACAATAGAATATTATTGAATAGAAATCTTTCTTTAGTTGACATTTTTTAAAACTAATTAAATATTTATTGGTATTTAAATTTTTTTAGAAAATAATACTTATACATATTAATATAATAGTTAAAAAAAACAATATATTGTAGACTGTCTCTAATATACTCGTATAATAACTGATTCTTTGAACAAGATTTCCATCTTTTATTATTTATTACCCACTCCTCGCTTTATATTATTATTTTATAAATAATGATATGAAATGGTGAAAACTATATCTGTTGGTGACTAATAACTTTATAATTAAAATAAATTAAAACAATTGATTTCTTTAAAAAAAACTAGTCATATGTTCCTGGGGTGAAACTGGGTTTTTTCTTTTGATTGTCTAACACATTAGCGACATAATGTGAATTAATTATATTTGTAAAATATCGATTCAGATTGATCTAGTGAAGCGTTAAGAATAGATGTGAATGTGTCTTAAAGTCTACTTGAGATCGTTTTTCCAAAATTTCTACATGTATGCCTCTAAGTCATAAAAAAAGTTATGGTAAAAAATTAGAAGAAATACTAATTGTCGAATCTAAATTTGAATTCCCACGTCTTAAAATGATGTAAAGTTAGTTCGTTTTTGAGATAATGAGTATTAATAGTTCTTAACCTAACCACTGTTAAGTGTATGTCTATACCTAGATAGTATGCATATGCTGTTATTTTATTATTATTCAATGGTTAAAATAATAAATGTTTACATTTATTTGTATAAGTATAATATAGTACAACACAATGAATGTACGTCAAATATTTATATGAATATACTCGAATTTCGCATATTTTTTTAGATAATAAATATTTTTTTCATGTCTTATAAATCGACGATGACTGGGATTTATGGTAAGGTGGTTGATGTATAAAACGATGTGGGGCATGGAGGAGATCCAATTATAAAGTCTTTGTATTGCGCGGTCAGATCCACAGGAAATATGTATAAAGAGGGTCTGCCTGTATTGATGATAAGCGTTCATAGAATTTATTTGATTCTCAATTTCAACAGAAACCTATTACACTTTGGCAAATGGATTTTTTCTCTAGACGTATCGCCTTACGAATTTTGTCTACTCTTTTCCTTATAGATACCTACTACATATATATATATATATATATATTGCATTTTGTGATCACTCCAAAATGAATGAAATGAAAATGTATTTTTCAACAACAGGTAGGTATCATGTCGCAACTATATTTATAAACTCAACTATAGAGTATTGTATTTTCGTACAGTTATACATAATAACAGTATTTTCTTATTTTTATATTTTTAAACATAAAATTATTTTTAAATCAAATTGAAGCAGTTATTAAGTATTAACGCCTGTGAACGAAAAAATCATGGGAAGTCAAGAAGCTATTTAAATTTTTGATTTGAAAACTTTGTATGCAATTAAAATTATTTGTGGAGTCACTTATTTTAATTATTAAACTGGTAGTGCAATTTTACATCAGTTAAATACAACTACATAACATTTGTATTCTCAAGTAGTGAAAATTAAAAACCAATGTCATAATTAACATAAAAAGTTTCAGTAACGTTATAATTGATTTTATCATTTTTACTACTTAAGTTTCAAAGCTTTTAAATTCTAGCACACCTATATATATAATTTCAAACAACTGAACATTCAGCAAGTACATTTTATTTTTGTAAGTATTTAAAATTGCGAACACGACAAACACTTTAGTGGTGTGAAGTAGAGCGAATTCCACTCAGAATGTATTGTTGTTCAAACACTGTAATATTTTATTTAACTGCTTTTATGTTCAAAATTATTATAAAATATTATTTTGCGTTGAGGCATGTGTAGAAAAACAAGATCTTAACATGCTGTATGTCTGTTGAGTATTACCTGTACCGTCGATATGTCACTACACTTGTAGGACTGTATCGTGTACGCTACAGTGGCATATTAGTTTATATCTATTTTTTAAGTTGCGCACGGGATAGCCTGCAAGTCAAGTATATCTAATTATATTATCTGAGTTTTAATTTTCGTGCACGTTAACTTGCTTCGCTTTGTGTGACTGCCCCGGTAGGGATATTTGAACAGTACCAAGGCAAGCGTATGCCTATTGCAGTAGTTCAATTTCTTGTCGATGGTTGTTTATTACTCGTTAGTTGATATCCATTGTAGAGTGCGTTGCTTTGGGATATCGCTATGACTGCGGCCGTGGGATCTTATGTGTGGATTCCTTGAGAATGAGTTTTTATGAAACATCGTGAACCCTTGGTTGGCAATTGTTTCTTGAATTGTTTTGAGACCGGCGGACCTGCCGGAAAATATCATTTCTAACGAACAAGGGATTACCGGTAATGGTGCGGAGGCCAATCGTTTGGACTGCCTCAATTATTTTCCATTGAGACTTGTATACTTGTGGTGCCGAAACTGGTTCAGCGTAAGTTAGTATAGGTATGACATACATTAACTTGCTTCTAATTTTTACTACATAGTGATAATAATTATACTTCTTATAATTTTAAATCAGCAAATCATCGTTTACATTACGCTAATACAGCCAATCCTTAAAAATAAGACTTTGAATTTATCTTTCGTACATTATATTATAAAAGTAGATAGTTCTACTTAATCACAAATCATTTAAGACGATCGATAAGATCACAGGCTCAGCCATCGTTCTCTTTATTATCATACGAGTATTTATTGCATTCTGATAATAGTCACATAGACAAAGGTCTATTTCTAAGCAGGCGCGGATCCGAGGGGGGGGGGGGCGAGGGTCCATGCCCCCCCCCCGTAGACTCTGGTGAATTTTATATTATATCTATTTTCGGCATCCGATAAAATGCATTGTTTTGCCGATAGCGTTACCGCCGTGTTTATTTAAGATGTCCCCCCCCCCCGTAAATACGTTCTAGATCCGCGCCTGTTTCTAAGACCATTGGAATGGAAGAAAAAACATATCCACATTTCTTTTATATCAATGTCACATTTAATCTTTAACTCTCGTCTAAATATTTTTGCATATAACCTCTTGCTTGAAAATTATCCAGATTTCACAACTCATGAGCAAAAACCTTAATATGCACTAAATGGCAAACTAAAATAAAAATACTCATACTAGGGATCCAGTTTTTTCGAAAATGTCTTACAGTCATGAGTCATGATACTCATTACACTATCATTTAATGGAAATAATAGATGCAGGTACCCACCCAGGTGCTTTAAAAAATGCTGGTGCAGTGATCTTTAAGATTAATAAAAAAATAAATGTATGTGTCATCACCCCTAGGCAAAAGTTTTGACACTAAATATTTATATATTTTTTTTGATTTTTCGACATTTCGACGGTGAATCTCTAACCAGGAATTACATTAAATCTGGAATAATATACACATTTCCATCATTATTATTAGCAATCCCATAGTAATCTGTACTAAATAGAGGACTTGCTGCCATTGCAAATGTAAAACAAAACTTTTAACAGCTTAGTCAACTTTTAATTGTTCTATAATGTATTGTAATATGGTGATATATTAATACGAGATAAACATAAAAGAATCTCATTTTGAGTAAGGTAATATAGTATTGTATGATACCATATTATTGTAATTCAAACTCAAAATTATCTTAAATTACTTGTTACTTGTTAATTTTATAATTATAATTGTTTTTAAGTTTTTATTTAGATCGTATTATTATAATATTATGTACATTAGATTCGGAGTAATGATTGAATTCATAAGGTAGATTTATTTGAACTATTTACAATATTGAAGAGATCATTGTTCAGTTATTTGGATAGATGTTTGAAAGTCGATTGACATGAAAAATCACAGTGCTGAAAATATGACGACATAAATAAGTTTATGTGGTCTTTTAAGTAATTTGTTATTGATTTTAATTGTAATATAAACACACAAACGTCATGATCGAAGGTTGGAAAGTTAATGCAATTAATTAACTCGAGTGAACACAAAATAATTATCTGTGAATTTAATAAAAGGTAACAAATAATACATTTAACTTATTATATTTAAGTTTTAAGTTAAAACCAGTGGAAAAAGTACTAACTTATCTCAGTTCAAAAAAAGTTAATTCACTTTTTTAATCAGAACGTGGATCACATGAAGAGTATTATGTGTTTACCTAGCTACCTATATAATACCTATAATATATTATTATATTAAGAAACAACAAATCATTGTATTATCACTATTATAGTATAAATGGGCTAATTTTTTATTTAAAACCATGTATATAGTAATTAATACTAAAACTTTTAAAATCCCAAAATTTCAATAACATTTTTTAATGGATTATTTTTAATCGAACTGAAAAAATCTAAGTTATTTTATTAGTTGATTAAACTAGCTAAGTTCTTAACTTCATTAGGACAGTAAGTAACTTGTTAAGTTGAAAAGTTTTAAGAACATTAACTTTTTATTAACTAGTTAATGCTCACCTTTGCATCTTCCACGGACTTTTCTCTGTGGCCCACCTTATCAGCAAATGTAATTATAACAATTATTAATTATTAGCTAAAATTATTATATGATTGTTCTGAATGAAAATATTTGGATTAAAATGTTCTACATGTGATTTCAACTCACAATGCCTACAGATTTTTTTTTGGTAACTTGGCAGTGTGACAAAAACATATTACTATCATTTGAGTTGTACATAGTGTAACTACATTTTATTATTATAAATAAATATATGCTGTAGGATTACGTTTCAATGTTTATATATTATTTGGATTTATACCTTAAGAAAACCATCTGCAGATTAAATTTCACATCAGTTTAGATTTATATATAAATTGTATTCTACGTACGGTCTGAGGTGAAATGTTTGTTGGAAATTAAGTTTTTTTGTTAGGTACATTATATCATAATACCATAATATGTGCTATAGTGGCTTTACAAATATATAATACTCATAGATAAACCTCTTATTTATCTCTCTGTGATGTGTTCGGTGTAGGTACCTAACCTTGAATTGATTATTTTAAGATTACATTAATTATGAATATAAAACGTATATAATTGCTGGCTACACTTTATGTGTAGAATACTTTTCTATTAAATAATTTTTTTGTTTGTTCAATACTCACGAGGTGGTGTCATAATTTTGCTTTATTATTTTATAGGTATTTTGTATGTACCTTAATAATGTTTTTCATTTCTTAAAGTAAAACATGGTAAAATAGTTATTTTTCTTGAATTTAAAAAAAAAAGTTATGTTATAGGTAGATATTCAAAAATGTAAGTTATGTAGTGAAAAGAAAAGATATTGTGGTGACTTCTTGTATACTTTTTTTTCTAAATCGGTGTACACCTAACCTTTGCCATAAAAAAAGTACCTACAACATTTTGATATAGATCTTTGTTCGCATAAAACCCTATAACTACATATATATTCGCACTCACCAACGTGTAAATAGCTCCGGTAATCGCCGCATGTCTTATGTTGAGACTGTAAAAACCGTTTTTACGACTGATATCATTGTATCTGTAGAGTACGGTTGTCGATTTCATCTGTTAAAAAAGAAAAAAAAGAAATACATAAACAATAAAAAGGAGTACACAATATTCTCAAATAGTTTTGATGGTACAAGGAAAACATCTCTGTGCATATTAATATTTGGATAAAAACTACTTTTAAAAAGCCAATAGCGTAGTGAAAAAAGTAATTGAATGTGCAATATGTAAGATATAGAATAGATTATTCTTCGGCATAAATTTAGTGTAAATCATAAATAATACTTACACAAATTTGAATATGTTAAAAACTACTCATTAAAATAAATTTTGATTTAGATTTATTTAAACTTAAAAAAAAAAAAATATTTGTTCGATAATATTTATACCGAAATAATAGCTATAATTTAAAAATGGAAGTTTGATTTTTCACTCCCCACGTCTAAATTGGTGTGATGAATCTAGATATTTATGTGTACTTAAAAATTCTAAAAAATCAGAATTTGAATAAATTTATTATTATGGGTTAAAAAGGGACTGAAAGTGCTTGATAAATCACCCTGTATATATTATTATGTATGTGTGTGTGTGAAGTTAACTTTTGTCGAACTTGTGGAATGAAGGATGAGTTTGCAGAGAGATAAATAATAAATGACCTGAATAATATTATTGAAAGTAATTTTATAGGTACGAGTTACGAAATTTGTATTTTGTATTTAATTTTTGTTTTGTTCAGTCGAAGTAATAGATACAGTGGACCAAAACATAAAATAACGAAAACAAGTTTAATGCTTAATGTTTTGTTACTGGAGTGAATGAGAATGAACAGACTTAAACACTAAACACCGATGAATTATAGAATTGAGAACCTAAAGTACCAAAACAATCGGGTCTCTTGACGCCACTAGAGTTATTCAATAGATAAATAATCAGTACCTACCTATTCATTTATTGATTATTTTATATTAATTTAATTTATTAATGCATACTGACGTACAATCTTATTTTCATATCTAACTTCACACTAAAATGCGTTTTACATAAATGATGATTCAGTCAGTTTCCAATTTTGTTCTTTATAGTAGTTATACATTAGTGGTTTAAGATATTTGTATAGCTAAGTATAATATATTGTATATAATATTATACAATTTAAGTGACTTAATTTAAACGAACTATTGTACTGTTCGTTTACTGCAAATATTAATTTTATATAAATAATTACAATCACAATATTATATTCATATCGTAATAATAGGGATCATGTAAAAATCATTAAATATTTTGTTTTAAATATTGCAATTTAGAAAAACTAATATTTAAATTGTTTATTTAATTAGTAGGACGTGATTGGTCGATTTTTTGATGTGGTATTCAGTGTTTAATGTTCATAATATTTTTTCAATTATTTATACATATTTATTCTTGACTTCTAATGATGAAAAATGAAAATTTTATCTCATACTCTTAACATCATTATTTGTCGTACTTACTTTTAATTTTACCCATTTATATAATTAGGAAGGTAATTTTAACTACATAAAATAATAAATATTATTAAAGTTAATTAATATATTTTATGTAATTTTGTTATTTAAAATTATTTACATATATATTATAAAATAATCTAATATCTACTGTAAATTAGCTACGGTTTATATTTCAATTATTAAAATTTAAGTAGCATATTATGCAAATTTTCTAGGATTTCTCTAAGCATTAATTTTGATTTTATGCTGTACTTTTTATTTATTCAAATATTAATTATTATACTACTAGTATAGCAATAATGTGTTGTAATTTATGTTCAACTTAAAAGGATATCTCAATCAAAGAAATACAAATGTTATAAAGACAGTATTTTATTTGAAATAAATAATTTGATGTTCTCGTTGATAATTAGTACAATGTTTGTTCAGTACTGGCACTACTGTATACATTTTTAATAATAAAAAACTTATGAGTTACAATATTTTATTTTATTTTTAAATTCTCTTACGTTATTTAATAATTATGTATGGAACTTAATCAATTGTATGAATTATAATTTTATAAAAATACAGAATAATCATTTATTATTTAAAATTACATTTTCGTAAGTAGGCTTAATTCTAAATGTTAATGAATTCAAATTAGGAGGCTTTGAACTACAACTTGATTATTTGTATGCACAATTATAACGAAAACTATAACTGATTAATATAGATAAATCAAAACAATGGAGAAAATAATAAAAAGCTTAAATTGTGTTCGATTTTATTTATGTAGCGAAAATGAGTTCAAGAATATGGCAATTAACATGTAAATCGCAAAATCTACATAATCTGATAATCTGTATGCGTCCAATGAATTCATAATATGACAAGTATATATATATTATAAAATTTCGTTTTAATTATCAATTAATTTTGTCCTTTATTCTCAACCAGTAGTAATAATAATTTATTTTGTATGCTCGCGTTACTTGAAATTTCATTATACGCAAGAATTATAAGGAGATATTATTTTCTTCACTCAATCCATGCTTTCCCGTTATTTAAGTCTATTATTTAGTCAGTATATTATAACTATAGTGACATAATAATAATGTGAAATTTTATTCCTAGTTTAATCGTTTTTGAGTTATGACAATGGTTGGAATTGGTAGATAAAGAAAATGTTAAAACGTACGGAGGGTAGTGTATTTTTGAATTATATATGTGGGATTAACAATGACTTGTACATGGTTTTTGTTCAGATAATCATTTATGAGTGTTAAAAAAGATGCTCAAAATGTTTTGAGCTGCATGCTTGTACAATATAACTAAAACAACTGATATACAGGGTGTTCCAACAAGTATGCTCACTCCCCTTTTTTCTTTAATAATGAAGTTTTTCAAAATCTGATTTTTGTAATCTTTAAATATATTCAAAGACCATATTTTCATATTATTGAGATTTTTTGTGCCACTAAAAAGTGTCCTGTGGCGATACAAACCTTTGTTTTTCAAATGAGTTCCCCACCTTTCTTCTTTGAATTATTTAGCTGATCATTTTTTTGAGAATTTTGATGTATCGAAATAAAAATTTGAACGAGTGGTTTCCTAGTTATTGGACAATTTGTACTAATTATAGTCCATTATAGGGATATGCTTATACAATTCTACACATGGAATAAGAAAAATAACTAAATAAATCAAGAAGAATCTAACCTGCTATTTACCTAAGTGTTTGACCAAATAAATATAGAATTACATTATTTTGTATGACAACGTATACTGTATAAGCATATCCTTCTTCCTTATTATAAACTATATTATCCTTAGCATAAAATGTGTATGAACTAGAAAACTACTCGTTCGAATTTTGATTTCAATATATCAAAATTTTCAAAACAATAAATTATCCGCTAAATAATTTACAGTAAAAAAGTGGGTATTTGAAAAACAAAAGTTTGTATCGCCACAGGACACTCCTTAGGTGATACAAAAACTCTCAAGAATATGAAAACATGGTCTTTGAGTATATTTGAAGCTTCCAAAAATCAGATTTTGAAAAATCATTAAAGATTCATTAAAAATCATTAAAGAAAAATGGGGGTGAGCATACTAGTTGGATCTCCCTGTAGATGATGCTAAAACTTTTGAGAATACGTTGTAAAATATCTTAATTGTTTTATGAACATTTGAAAAAATCTTAAAAAGATCAATGAATGGTTTTCCCGTTTCGCACACCCACTGTCGTGAACCATGCGTGTGTTTGAAACTTATTTAATTTAATATAAAATGTTGTGAAAATGTAAAGCCAAATTTATATATATATGTACTAGATTGAATATCAAATAATAATAATTTGTCTTGATCCCATAGTTGAGGTTTCAAGCCATGTTAAAAAGTTTATATTCGTGGTTGTTTATATAATTATATCAGAGTGATAGATACCAAGATTGATAGATGTATAGATATATAGATATATGGATACATAGATAATGGGATGGAGAGAAAAAGAGCATTTAAAATATTTCATTAAAACCCAAAAGAAGGAACTTTTCTTCCTTTAACAATTATATTACTAATTAAAATGTTTAACAGTTGCATAATCATTAGATTAGGTTATGTAAAGTAATACATATTTTTGAATAGGTCATTATTCAGAGTTATCTAAATTTCTTTTTTATTTCTGATATGGCTAGCTAATATTATATTTTCTTTAACCATTTAAATGTTCATCCACCCAATGCTTTTAAGTTATTGCAATTGGAAAAAAATAGAGTCTATTAGCATCTGCTCAGTATTCTAACAGAATAGTATGTGATCAAGATTTTATACAAAAAGGTCGTTTGCTTGAATGTCTTCATACATAGTTTGCCGTTTTGGAAAAACCACACACCATTGTAAGACAAGAACAATACCAGTTATGACGTTATATATTTTAACTAGTTTTAACATTTAACTTCGTTTTTTTAAAACTGTAATTATGGATGATTTATTTTTAGAACATGTTATGTATTTTAGTGCATATGTTCTGTCTAAAATTAAACAATGCTTTTTTTTACTGGAACTAAAAAAATTAAATTTGCATATATGTGTTTTGTTATCATACTCGAAGCATTTGTAAATGTAACAATATAAATTAAGTATGGCGTGTGCAATTGTTGATTTTAAATTTTCATGAATTTGAAGTTTAATTATATGCAAAGGAGATAGAAGCTGATAATTGAAGTAACTTTAATTCAACTGTATTTATGTAAGAACATGTTTACTCGTACATAGCATTAAATATTAAGGACTCGAGTATTCAATAACTTACCCAATTTTTGAAATACTAATAGTTTATTAATACGTGTTAATGTATCAAATAAAATGTGTATTATATATATCGTGATTGAGACTTACATCATAAAAATATCTAATGTACATTAACTCTTTAATTATTTATGTTCATCTGAGTGTTTATTGTAATTTGTTTACTTTTTATTAGCATTATAAGGAATAATTTTTGAATATTATGTGATTTCTATAAGTTTTTTTAAAAATATTAACCTTTTGTGTAAGATGCAATACATATTTTATAGAAATATGATATGAACTTAATTACGTTTATATGTATTTCAATATTATATACCATATAATTATTATTTAACGAATTGTTCAATTCCAGGTGATGAAATATCAATAATAGTCATACATTAATACATTCTTCAGGTTTTATTATTTCAATATTTTTAAATCACATTTTTACTTTTTTACACTTCTATATAGATTTATGATACAATATGTTCTTTTCTAATTCCTAAACGTTTTTGATAAAAAATATACTAATTAATGAAACGTAGATTTAAATAAAATACTTAACTAGTAAAAAAATTATATGCGAGTTTGTGAATTGTATTATTTTTATTATTAGGTTTTGCCCAAGTTAGTACTAAAATATTTGTAATTACAGAAGTGGACACATACTGCGTAAAAGTATATTTGATATTATATGAAATAAGTTGTTCCAAAAAAATTCATTGTAAACGTTGTACTCTATGATTCATAATATAAAAATGAATAAGTCTGTTAAAATAAAAATAGTATTGTCAATCGACATTTGAAGTGAAAAACTAACTAACTAAACTTAAATAAAATGTTACAAGTATGAATTTTCTATTTGTATGTAGAGTAGTGAAATTTTTTTGGGGGAAGGGATCTAAACATGGAAATCTAATGATTTTTAAAAGCTCTCAAAATTGGTGATCTTTACTGACAGAGTGATGATGTTCCGCGACTCTGGTTTAGATGACACCATAATCAAAGTTTTGAACGTTCTCACGAAACCAAATTACTGTGTAACGTTTTTAGTTGAGAAAATAATAGTTGTCGTTCTCGAAATATATTTAAATATACACACATATATATGTTATATACATAATGTAAGGATATACATATGTATAATATATTTTATAGTATTTTATAAATATTTATTAATAATACTATTATGACGTATATCCATTAAACGGCTCGTTGTATATGCAATTTCGGTACATTT
Source organism: Myzus persicae (assembly GCF_001856785.1). Taxonomy (NCBI): domain Eukaryota; kingdom Metazoa; phylum Arthropoda; class Insecta; order Hemiptera; family Aphididae; genus Myzus; species Myzus persicae. Next base: position 582,047 of record NW_019104178.1, on the reverse strand, counting down.
GCGTGTTGGTGCATGCTATCCGACGATAGGGCAAACGAATTTAATAATAATATGAAAATATTACTTTTTGGTGAAAATAACGCAGACTGACTTTTTAAACATATTATGTATTATATATATTTTTTATGGCGACGTATATCGGATTGCAGTAAAATCAGTGTACCTACTTTTAATTTTTACTTTCTTTTGCTAACTAATCAGTTAACAGTAAACATTTAAAAAACATCTAAGTACTCATTAACTTGTTTACAGCAAGTCTATGCAGTGTGCGTTAAAGCACTTACCTTACACAATAATAATATTATAATTGTTCACTTGTTGCAGGTATACAATAACATTACATGATGGTTGTTTGATTGTCAAACAAATGTAAATTCTGTACTATTATGTTCTATTAATATAACGACAAACGTAACACAAAGAGATAATATTAATATAAAATATAATACATTTAGAGTAAGAGCAGCGAAGTCAACAAAACGCTGTTACTAAAACCTTAACAGTTAATTGAACTCGTATGAACTATTTTCATAGTATATTTTCATGTCAATTATTGGCCGTTCAAACATAAAAATATTATTTTATGATCGTTTATTATTAAATCATAACAAAAAAATAAAAAATAATAAATAAATATTTAATTACAGATCATTCTTTAAACTTTAAAGCTATTATGACTTTTTGTAAAAAAAATATACACTTATGGTCAACTATTATTATTTACATTTTATTACTCAACACTGGTATATATTGCACTGATATCGTTGGCCCTTGGAACATTTTATAAGCAATTATATTTCCCTCGAAATTTTAAAAGCTATAAAAATAAGTTTACTTATTACTAAACTATATAATATATGAACTACATTAGTAATAATTAACATTTTCATAATGTATACAAAAATATAAATTATATGATTAATGTTGGTATCTCTTTTGCATTACATTTTCTAACCGTATTTTATGAACTTCAACATTTTTATCATACAATACTATAACTAATATGAATATTTTTTACTTCTACTGTTACAATAGTAATTTAGTATCAATGAGAAATATATTTCTTGAAACCATACAATTTGTATTGATCTTAAACTGCACACTAACCTGATTCAACTTATATTGCATTTACTATAAAATGTTATGCAAATTATCTGGAACGACCTTCGTACTATACGTCATGAGCTTATATTTTCAGAATATAATAACTATACCTACACTAATTTTGTATTAGCATGCAATATAGTCAGTTCACGTTGAAATGAAAATACCGATAATATCTCATGCCACTAGAATGTTTTACTACAGAACTTTGTATAACAACCAAATTAAATATTTTAATATAAATTATAACTTAGAAATACACAGAAAACAGTAGGCCATTACAATTGATTATGATAAAAAAAAAACATATAATATCCTATTATTTTAAGTTTACATAATGTACCAAATTAAAGTATAGTTAAAAATGCAATGTATTTTAATGGCTGTATAAAAAATAAGTAATAATGAATTATTTTTTAACTATATTTATTAACTATGTTTTCTGAATATTCTTTCATGTCTCAATTTCAATAATATTTATTTTTAATTATTTCCCCGAGATGCTATAGAGCCTATGAAAGGCTTAATATTTCAGTAAACCACATTTAGACACAACTACAAAACATTAAAAAAAAACTCATTGTATAAACATTTTTGAAGTCAGTTAAAAACAATTAAAGAGAAACTAAACACTTTTTAGATTTCTATTGATCTTAGAAAAAATCATTGGGGGGTGAAGGCCATTAGTTACATTTTGATTTCAAAACAGTGTTAATTAGGAGGGAATCACAAAATTCAAATTAAGTTGAGGGGAAGGAATACTAAATTTTTGTGAAAAAATAAAAAGTATAAATACAATATTGAATCGGTTAATTTTTTTATGGCATCAAGTTTAAAACTAATTTATTTCTAATTTTGTTCTTATGTATATTGATCCATCGTAGTATATTATGGATTCCTAATTTTGTTCTTATGCATATTGATCTATCGTAGTATATTATGGATTCCTAATTTTGTTATCATAGTCGTAAATCTAATAAGTAATATTATTAAGTTGTAATTTATTTAATGAACCTTCATAAATGTTTTATAGTGGCACGAGAAGAATAACAAATGCTGAATAATTTAGAAGCAGATCAATAGGTGTGTAACGTAAATTAAATTAAAACTTCAGCCTACAGACATTTGAAATCACATTATGGTTTTCCAAAAGTTCTATAGGTCAAATTTCTCGACAGATAGTCCCACGAGGTTAAGCAAGCAATATAGAAATACGATTCGATCCAATACCACTATTTACTTCTTCCCGTAATTTTTCTATAAGATCTGGATTTATTTTTTTTCGATTGTGTTGTATAAAAATGGTTATACTATAGAGTTTATTTTGAAAATATACATTCGATGCTATGGAATTTATAATAAAAAATTCACTCAAATTTTTATTTCTATGTGTTATGAATTATATTAATACATCAAATATATTGTTTCTGGTCAAAAATAAACTATTGCTTCATAGACTTGAATATGTTTCATCGTAAGAGTATTTTTAGCACGAACCATCAAATTATAATACATTTTAGTAGGTATTATATTTAAATTACCATTTGTCAACGTGTCATTAGAATTAATTTGCGTAAGATTAAATTACGGATAAATTATAGGATAACATTTATTTATTACTAATTTATTTATTGTTTTAGGGTCGTTGTAACTTGTAATAGGGTTTGAAAACCACAACAAAATTTTGTCCGATAATGGAGTATTATTACACTTTGAATATCTCGGGAAATTTCAACATTATAATAATTAACGATTTCGGATGGATTTTGAATAATACTAGTTTTTGAACTAAATTTATTAAATTTCTACTTTGAGTAAGATACTTAGAACAGCATGCAATAATTGTTTTAAATAATAAATGTTTTGTGTTCTTAAAAACAGAATTTTTGTAATTATATTATGTTGTATAAGAAAAAAAAAATTGTCCAAAAGAAAATAGTTTAAGTACAGTATAAATTAGTGCTTATGACGGATACATTATAGTATAAAAATATCATGATTGATCTATATTTAGTACTTTCTATCATAACTGAGGACTTTATTTCTGTTAATTCTATTAACTTATTACAAAATAATAAGTTCTACATATAAGTTTTTTTAATGTTCAATATTATGTATATATTATTATTTTAATAATATAATAGCATGTTAAAAGTGAAATTAACTTTTTTTATTAAACTAAATATGAATCCTCCTAAAAATTAAAAACTTTTTTTAAAACTTAACGATAAAATTATAAATTATATGAGTGATAACAATATAAATGACATAATTCATTATTTAAAAAAAAAAAAAAATACTTTTAGATAAGTTAAAAATACGTTTATACTTTCTACTAATATTGTGTACACAATTATGTGAGATGTACAAAATCTACTGCGTGATTATAATTTTGTTCTAGGGATGGGGAATAGATAATTTTTAGATAAACGTCAGGTGCTTTGTCCGTAAAATTCTTAAGAGTTCTCTTTTTGTTTGTCTAATACACCACAGTATACTATAAAATATTTTATATTGATTATTTCAAACAAATTTTTTGTTCTATAATATGTATATAAGTATACCACTCACTCATCGCTATTTCTGAAAATTACAGAAGTTCTTCCACTTGAAATTTATAATAGTGGTTCCCTAATGCTATCTAGATGAGCAATAAGGAAGAATTAAAAATATTCTCATTTTAAGGATATTTAGGAAGTTGTTTGTTAGATTTTTGATTTTGATAGTTCATAGGATTATAGAGAGAATCGTTACAATTATAGAAAAATAATTAAAAATATTGAAAATTTCAAATATCTATTATTAGTTCTAAATGAAATAATTTGAAAATTATATGAAGTATAGTATATAGTAAATGATAAAATAAACAATTGGTGAAAATTTAAATATCTAAGGTTATTTGTTTTTGTGTCACGTAAAAAACAAAATCGGGTTTGTCAAAAACTGGTGATGATCGTTTTTCCTAAATTTTGTTTTCGTTGTTCCCGATTGTTTAAAAAAGTTCTGAGAATTTAAAATTTTTACCTCTTAAAAGAACAATTTAGGTTCAATTTTTTATCAAAAACTATATACCTATATATAGTTATACTATATAGTTGAAAATTGTAATATTTAGTAAAATCTGAGTACAAGGTACAGACACAAAAAAAAAAAAAAATTGAAAAACATCTTAAACATCATTGTAGTATAATGCATTTATTGTACCGCTCAGAGTCTAAAAGCTCAGGTGGATCTATCCCCATAACCTTCCTAATCAAACTATGCCACACACTGCAGTAACCTGTACAATGAATAATATAGTTATTTAAATAATAATTATTTGCAATAAACCATTACAAACAATATACTAATATATAGATATTTTCGATTGATGCCGGTGACTAGATAATATTTATTTTTCTTAAGCAATTGTATTATTATGAGACTTTCATAAAAAGGGTTGAATAATAATTATAAAATTGAAGAAAAAATGTTTAAAAGTTTTTTTATTTGAATAATTAATTATTTTTTTTAATTGTTTTTATAGTCTATAAATAAAAAATACAACATTTGAGTAAGTAAACAGTTTTTCCTGCGATTTTATTGTTTTTATTATCTAAAAGAATATTTAATCCAGAATTTACTAAATAACAAAACATGATGTTGTTCATTTATTCTGTAATATGTTCTATGAATATAGAATTCATCTCTGAAATACACTTTGATAATAGTTATTTAAACACGCTGCTGGAATTTGAAAATGTTTTTTATGAATGCATTTTAATTTTTAGTTTTAAAATATGATACACACATATAGTTTTTGATGATGTCAATGACAATGTTTATCACTATGCGCTCTAATAGTATAGAAACTAATTAAAAGTGGTTTAAAATTCACAGATTTTACACGATTTACAATCACTCACTGAACTATAAAATCCGTCATATTTAAAATGGTCTGAATATAATAATTTAAATTACAATGTGTTGGGTCGTCCAATGTTTGTCATCTATTATAATATAATATCGTATGATATTTAGTATATTAACGCATATTATAATGTGTTTAGTGTGATTGCATTTAAGTGGTCAACGTTTTGCAAATTACTAGGTTTTGAACTTGACAATGATTATATAGAATTGGTGTAGACATTATTGAAGACGATCAACAAAGTTACTACTAATATTGACCGTTTTATGCCGGTTACGAATTGCATTATCGTAGAGAGGTTTTTAGTGATTGAAGGAAAAAGTCCCATCGAGTCCTTTAAGTACGTGTGCGGTGTGTGTGTGTGTGTGTGTGTGTGTTCAGTTATATCTGTAGGTAGCTTAACCGTTTATTCTGTATAATCATTACGTCAAATATAAATTATATTTAAATTACGAAGTTAAGATTCTGAACTAATAATTATTATTATTGATGAAGTATCAAAAAGTGGTCAGTCGTTATCAAATACTGAAATACGATTATTGAAAGTGAACTAGTGAAGGTCTTTGTAGAATTTAGAAGAACAAAAGTAACGTTATGAACTTATAAATAATTGAGATGTATATAGATTTATAACGATATCTATAGATTATATTATATAGATTTAAATAAACTTATTACAAATAATGTAAAAAGATAATATTGTATATTGAAGAAAACAATTTTATTTTGTGAATCATAAGGTCATAATAGACTTAAAGAAGATACAAAAATTAAAAGTAAAAAAATCGTAAATTATAAATTAAGATATTTTATACATTTTGAGATAGAAAATTGCTTTTATGCTTGGAGTTGAAAATCATTTCTCAGAGTTTTGGTTTAAAGCATTTGTAACACATAATCTAACCTTATGTCTAGTTTATAATTGTAATCCAAACTCAGGAATTAATTAAAATGTTGTATAATAAATAAAATTAAATAAAGTATTCTATTCTTAATTTGAAATAAAAGGGTTATTTATCTTATAAGATACAACAGTTTACTGAAAACCTTATCTGTTATTGTTTTAAAGTTTTATAATCTTATAAAATAGTTATGTTGAAGAAAATTTAAATGGTAACTGTATTTAATATGTAATAATATATAAATGTATACATTGAAACTGATTATTTTAAAGGCTAACACTGATTTTATCAAAAAATTAACGTTTTTTGTTAAATCATTCAAAGAAGTAAAAACTTAATTATGATAACGATAAAAATTATAAAAAGTATAATTTTCTCAAAAATGCTGTTTTGTAATGACTCAATTTATGTAAGAAATATTAAACAAACCTAATATAACGCCACTTATTATCATAAACGATGCCTACAAAATGTTATTGGAGTGTAAAAGAGAATAACGTGTTTTTTTTCGTTTTTGAACATGTTTTAAAAATAATAGGCCATTGAATTAGATTTTTGAGCCATTTTTTTCACGTTTAAAAACAGATACTGTAAAGCATTTTTTTTAATCAGTCTCGGAAAAACTTGGATGACCTATCATGGTTCCGCGCTTTTTTTTCCTAAAATAATTAAACGGGTTTGTTTTATTTACTTAAATAAAAACCAATTTTGTTCCTAAACTAACAAAAAGGTTGAAAATAATTAAGTTTAATATTTAGATGCACGAAAAGAATCTCAATTATTTTGAATTTTAATGTAGCTACCTGAAAGATACAACATACCTATTTATTGAAGTAAAATATAAATGCATTCTGGTATTTTGGATGATTATAATACCATTATGAGAGTGACGAGGTTTTATTACTCTAGGAGACGGCAAAAACTTATAATAGCTCACTTTAATGTATTTATAAGATTTTATAGTTTTAAAGTAAAATCTTAAACTTTTCTACGCATTTTGTTTTTATTTATGGTTTTTTTTTTATACATTTTATTAAAAAAAAAAATTGTTTTACAATCCCTTTTAACCAAATACATTAACATTTTTATTTTGAACATACACAATAAAATATATATATTTATGAATATGTAAGCCATATATCTTCACGCGGATGAAAATAAATATTTTCTTTTGGATTTTCAAAGTTACGAGTGTTTATGAAGGTTGATACTTAAGTAATATAATATTTTTAAAAAAATACATACAAATAAAATTTAATGTTCATAATGTTTTTTTAATATGCAAATATAACATCCTATTGAAAATTGTTTTAAACATTAAACCGTAAATCAAATTTCTTAGTAACATACCATTATGTAGATGAACAATTTGCGTATAATATCTGGTGGAGATTAGTATTAGTATATGTGTGTTTATAATAGATTTTTTAATGTTTGAAATGTCTTCATTTATTGTTATTTAAGGTTAATTTAAAAGTATGGTTGACACGCTTACACACACATTCATTCACACTCACACAAGCAGGATATTTGTTTTAGGATACATACTTGTTTTTATGTCTGGGGTGTTGGTCGATTGAGGATGACTATTTTATTTTCTATATAATTGGTGGCCCCATAGTTTTTGTATATTTTAAGTCGATGTAATCAAAAGTACTTTATAATTGGTACATACACTGCAGTTGTGCCCAAAAATCATTAATTCGGTAAAATAGAGTGTGTAGATAGCGGATATCCACTAACCTAACCTAACCTATTTGAGATATTAAAAACTAGGTACATGATGTCATCCCACTTGTATAAACTGAAGAATGTCATTGATATGATTATGATTTACACATACGTTTTGAACACTAACATCGTTGGATATAATTGTTTAAAAAAATTTGAAAAGTAAATTTATATAGCCATCACTAACATAACGATATTATTGTTTATTGTTTCGACTCAACATTTTATGAACATTTATTATTGAAATTGAATCATTTTAATTTTAATTTTAAAAGTTAAAATTATTGCTGTCGCAGTAAGTTAAAATGTACAAAATTAATTTTAGCTTTGCAGCTTTATTGTTCAGTGATATCTACAGATTCAGAATGTATAGCCTCCTCAAAATGTTAAGAAAATTAAAAATTAATATTTTCTATGATGTATGAAAGTAGCTGTAAATATAAATGTGTATATACTAGTTACTCGTACGGGAACCGAAACCTAAAATAAATCCTACTAATCAGTATGAACAAACTTTGTGTTAACACATTATTAACACCCCCCCACCCTCCCTAAGAAAAATCCTGGCTATGCCACTGGTTTCTATAATTGTTTATATCGGCAGAAAAATATTTTGGATACAATCTGGACCGATATCCTTTAATTTTCTGACGGAATTCGAAAGATTTGATAAGCTACCCACAAGCAAACGACGGAGTCGAGATTGAAATCACAAGTATTATTTTTTTTAAACGCTTATTGCTAGAACAGCAATAGATTGACTAGGTAATAATGGTTGTTTAATCTGTGATGCCGGTTATCGTTATCTCAATTCTTTTCCTCTCATTTTAATACAATCAAATGGTAAAAAGTAGAAAGCAGGGAGACTACTTTGACTGCCAACGTACATGTTATATTTTGAATCGTTACCATGCATATTAAGTTATTACCATGGTTATTTATTTTCTAGTGTATTTTGTGTGTGTTTGTGTGTGCATGGATGAAAAAAAAAACGATTACCGAATTCATACCACACTAATCTATTCTGTGTCGAGTTCAGTGAAACTATAGGTGAGTGTCCAACGCTCAGCTATTTAAATCCTGTCTCGCTTTTTCCTTTAGTTTCCAGTGTTTTTGATAATGATTTTTTGTTTGTTTCTACTTTGTGCTATCATAAAAATGTTGATGGTTTTTCAACACTAACCGAAGCTTTTTTATTTTTATATTTGATCTATTTCTTTTTTTTATTACATAATAACAAATAAAAAAAACTTTTAATATTGATTTGACTGTAATGTAATTTGAAATCAGAAATGTTGTAAATTCTACAAAATTTTTGGAGTTAAATCGAATGCTATAGGAAAAAAATCTACATTTTTAAAATTATTAAATATAAATACAAAACGTTTTTCTTATAAATGTGCATTGTCTTTGAAACTCACAACAGTTGCAGTGTACTGTTGCGTAATCGGGAATTTTACCACTGTGCAGTGGTTTTTATAATGATTTTTTATAAACTTATAAAATTCAATCCACATAATGTCCTCATACATTATTTATAATATTATGCATGAATTATATGGAACTATTGAATTACGTGATAAAAATGTTACGGGTCCCACTTCACTTGATCTACTCCAAATACAATCGAAAAACTAGTAAATAATTAGCAAATTGGTTTTCTAACGATTTTTTTAAACGTAATGTTAAATATTTTAATTAAAACCTGTTCATTTAACACACCCTCTATGTCTGATAAACTCATTCATTTATTCATACAACATACTTCTTGCCATAAAAATATTTATTGTAAAAGAAAAAATTCACTAAATATAAATCGGTACTATCATAATGCATATTATACTTTTTTTTAAAAATGCACTGAAAATGTTTTGTTACAATGCACCATTTACAGATGTAAAATTATGTATGATTGGCAAGTGAACTTAAATATATATTTTCGATGGGTCAATATCGACGTATGATAAAAGAGGTCAAATTAAGAGAACTGATGAGCTTTGAGCAGAATTTCAAATATCTCCACCAATAATAAATCTTTGATTATTAACACTTGTGGAAGCCCAAAATAGTGAAATCGGCTCCAAAGCAGTATAAATATTTTTAAAATAATTTGCAATATTGACTTGTACACTCATCAGCAACTCCGGTTCAAATTCTCTGAAGGCCAAGATGCAACTATTAGTATTGGAGCTTATTAAAAAAAGTTATTATTTATAAGTCATTTGATGCATTAGTTGTACATTTTTCTGGAATTTTTAAGATGGGTTTAATAGAGAAAACCTTAAACTTGATAGGTTCCTTATGAATCATGTGCTCCTTAAACTGAGTTATATGTAGGAACACAACTGAGTCCATAACAGTTTTAAAATAAACGGTTTCTATTAATTCTTAAAATACTTTTTTTCTTGACCATTATTCAATATAACATATAAAAATAAGTCCATCTAATGACGTACCCAGTTGATATCAATTAATTATTTTGTTAGACCCGTCAGAAGTTATATTAATTTAGGTGACACTATAATTTTATTTATTTCTCCTATTAAGTATTACATATTGCAACAAAACATTTTCTTTTAAAATTCTTTACCTTGTTTTTATCCTTTGAATGTTCTCCATGTTATGTATCACAAGTTATTCGTTTATTGTTTATAATTGTAATACGAACGTTTCGTTTTCTTTGAAGGGACAATAAACGGAAAGGTGAGACAAAAAAATAAGTCTCCGATCAAAAAATACATTTCCCATCGACAACCATCATTAGACGATAATGACCGTATTCGTATCATATTATTTGTCGAACAATGAATTCCGCTGGGACCAATATTCTCTTGTATAACATTGGACGAAGCTTTCAAAAAATGTTCAGACAAAATACGATATCTTGTTTTCCTCGATCAAGCGTAAATGATGTCCAATTAAAGTTTGTATAGATAGAAAAATACAATTTGTTTCAATTGTGTTTGGCAATGTTCGGTTTAACTCTAATGGAACCTAACGATAATTATTGTCAGTTCTTAAACTCGTTTCGTTCTAAAATGACACAGTTTTTGTGGCCAATAAGTGTACGATTAATCAATTACATCAGTGATTTATATTTTCTATAAAATAAACTTTTTGCAAGAAAAAATTTTCTTTCGTATTCAACATCGTAAAAAACGAATAAAATAATATATATATTATGTTATATTCTATGGGTATTCAACCATTCTATTATTTATTTTATATACCTACTCAACAAGTTGTGTGTACTTAAATGTTTTTAGAAGAATTTAATGTCATAAAATGCAGAATAAAACCATTGTGTTACATTATTATTTTATGATAAATTATATAGAGTGATTCCCCAAACATGGTCATCTCTTTTTTTCTTAAATAATGCAGTTATTCAAAATCTGATTTTCGGGATTTTTGAATACACTTCGACTTTATTTTCAAATTATTGAAATTGTTTGTTGTAAGTACTTAAAGAGTGTCCTGTGGAGATACGAACATATATTTTTTAAATGAGAACCAACATTTTCTTCTGTAAATATTAGTTAGCACTTCATTATTTTTTAACATTTTCACGTATCAGAACAAAATCCGTACGAATAGTTTTTGTGTTTACCATTGTAAACTAAGGGTAATATTATGTCCATGATAATAGTCTTGGAAGATATGGGGACTTTAATCGATATTTTAACATTTTAGTTATTAATATTAAAATCAATATTATCTATTTGTAAAAATGGTCTAAGTAAGTAACAAATATTACATCTAATATTACATCTATTTTGTATTTTTGTAAAATCATTTTTTAAGAACTATAATCTTTAATAAAAAATTTTAATAACTGGAAAATTTCTCTTCGAATTTTGAATTAGACACTTTTATAGGAATTTAAAAAAATTATTCTCTACATAGGTAGTTAATAGTAAGAAAAGAGATAGAGGGGGGGGGGGTGGTCCTAATATGAAAAACAGGAGTTTGTATCATCATCAAAGGCACTCTCAAGGTAGCACAAAAAATGTGAACATAAACATTTCAGCAAATTCAAATATTCAAAAAATCAGATTTTGAATAAATTCATTATTCAAGCAAAGAATGGGGGTAAGCATGCTTGGTGAATCACCCAGTATTTTATATTGTATACGCGTGGATTACATGTGGGTCGAAAAAATATTTTATGAATTCGTATATTATAACACAATTTGAATTAAAAAATTCTTAAGAACGACTTTATATTATGAATATTTGACTACATAGTCAATACAGTTAGTACATACCAATACAATATAGAGTATAAAGGGGTGTAAGTATACCAGGAGAACTGGACAATTTCTCAACTAAATTGTTATTGAAACAATTGTACTCCTACGTTTAAAACGTGTTAAGAATAAAAATTGTTTTACATTTTTTTTGTAAACATAATATGTTATAGATTTGAAGTGCATTGTACTTGAAAATATAAAAACCTTAAACCTAAATACTATTAAAATATATAGCACTTGCGCAAGGATTGGAAAACCACTTTACTAACGCTTAAGCTGTATTCATGAAACTCACTGGTTAGTGGTGTCCTCCTCTTTACCGTGTATTATACGAGTATTTATTTTATATTTTTTATTTTATACGTGAATTTAATTCTTCAAACTTGACATGTGTCATAGATCAATTGGGAATATATATATACATGTATTATATTTTTTATTTCGTTAAGAAACAGACTTACACATATAAAAACAATAATAGTAATGGAATAAAAAAAATAACGATTACATTTGATATTATTCTCAAAATAATAAAATATATAAATGTACCTAAACATTATTTCTTTTATTATTTACTTCCCAAAAATGTCGACGTTTAATTTGAGGTATTGTGATGTTATTCTGACAGTAAAACTACAAACTACTTGGTTTTGTGTTTTTCAATAAACTTACCATTCGCGTATGTATTAAATTCCATAACAATAGAAATAATTCACTAAAATGCTTTGACAATATTATTATATCAAGCATTTTCTAATAGGAACCAAATAATTATAACTTAAAGTTTGTTGACTCTTAAAGTTCCAAAATGATATAAATGAAAAATATGTACAATTTATTGCTTTAAAATAGTTATAAAGTAAGAATCTCAGTTATGTACTCATTTTTTATTATTTCATCATTTTCAAAACTTTTTTTAATGTACTAACTGGGCTCAATTTTCAGTAAATTCATCGAGAAACCACGGTGATCATATTTAAATCTGCAGACATGAATATAATTTTGTAATTACTAAATTCCATAAATATTCCGATGACCATTATTTAAAAAAATAATATAGTGTGATGAAATTTGATTATGATTGTTATATAATAATAATTATATTATTGTACATAGGTACTCATAATATTATCTTACTTTACTTCTTACATAATTTGATTTGAAAAACAAACGAAAAAACGATACCAAAAATCCTATAGAACAATAATTCAATAATATTAAATAAATAATAAAAATTATTTTAACATGGATATGTTTTTTTCTTTATACATAGGATTTTAAGGTAAAGTATTTACATAGTTTTTAGAAATTGTTCATTGGAACTGATGGTATAATATACGTTGTAGTGGTATATCTTTTGATGATCTGAATAATCATTATGGAACCCATTGTTTACTCAAAATATAATCATTTGTGGTTCATTTGACACGCAAAAAATGGATTACTTTTAAATTGTTCATGTTCAAAGTAATTTTGATACGGCACAAAGGAGATATTCTAAACAATTTATACAGTGATTAAAAATATAACACGATTTTATTAAACTAAACTATATTATTATTTTAACTTAATTTCGGGTTCAATATAACATTTATAAAATATGTTGTTGAGTTTTAAACAATTACTTTGATATTTTGATTTAATGTCAAAATCAATTTAATTCAAAATCATATTTCAATACTTACTCTTTTTCAATTTTCAATGAATTCCTGGATCTAAAAAAAAAAAATGAAATAATTAATAATTTGTAGTTAAAAACACGATAACCATCAGTTGAAGTTATATTTGGATATTTCTTACTCATTTCTACACTTGTTTACACATACAATGGATTCGTGTTGTGTTAATAATACAATGAATTTACACCGTGTTAAGCAATGCTAAATTTAACTGTAATTATAGTAGAATAAAATTCACACAGTTATTAATATAGTCTTGATAAATAAAAAAGTTTGCTATTTGTACACATAAATGTTTTTCGCTCTTCTTGGAATTTATTCGTTTGATAATAATATAAATATATTGTTAGAATCGATTTTCTTTATTATGTTTTGATGTAGTTAAAAGTTAAGCAATAAAGTTGATTCGTTCGTTCAAAGAGCGAAAGGTAAGTGTTTATGTTTTGAATTTCAAAAACTTTCTCATAAAGTTATGGACGGAGTAAACAATATATCATTCTCTCATACGTTATTAAACTGTAAGGTAGATTGTTTTAGACCAATGACGTAGGAGTTTGTTTTTCTTGACATTATAATACTCTTGTCAGTTACAAACCATATCTATAAAATGTATATTTGTATTATTCTCTATCGAAACTTACCATAGTATCATAGCACTACGTTAAGTATCTATGTTTAGTGATCGAAAAAAGTAAGTTATTTATTTAAACTATTCCAATATATTTTTTTTTCCAAAATTCAAATTATGAGAAATCACACAAAAACGCTACGTACATTGAATATCTTATATTTTTTAAACAAAATTGAAAAAACACAATAATTTACATGTATAATTATATATTTGTTGTGATTTTATAAAATATATTTTTTTTAAATATTGGTAAATAAAAAGTTTAATTAAGACAACCCATAACTATTAAATAGTGCGTATAACTCTACAAGGTAAATCTATGAGTCATAAATAGTTTTTGGTTGTATGTTATAGCAAAACTCCGTCAAAAAAACAAGAAACGTGTATCCGGACCAAAAAAATAATTACAGTAACTTATAAGGAATCTTGTACTAAATTGCTTAAATATTAGCTATTAAAAATAATGTATACATTTTTGTGATTTTGACCTTTTCAACATTTTAACTTAACACACTTATGAAAAATATAATTACTGTAATGGTGAGGAACACCATTACAATTTTCGTATTTTTAAAATCATAATATTACGTATAGTATTTCATACTATACATATATCACTGACGTGCCTTTCATATTTCATTCATTCTGTAATATCACAGAGCCCAGCCATATATACTATATAGGTATAACTATTTTGACTAGTAAACAAAATTTATAATAATAATAGTTTGGCCTTCTAGACATACGTCTGCCGAACTAGTCTTGTTTGATCACTTGCTCCGTGTATTGTTGCTGCCAGGTCATCGGTAAAGTAGAATAATTTATATGACATTTTGTTTTATTTTAAATATACGTTAAACTGCACTCGGTACAACTATCTGTCTTGTCTAACATCTAAATTTTCTCTCATTTCTCAGTTTGGTATAGATCTCTCATTACGGATACACAATTGCACACCGTATACCAGCAGTGATAGACAACAATTTAATTGTTACCACGTAACACTAATTTTCATATTTTGTACGGTTTTTGGATTTAAAATAAATGCCAGCATTCAAATAATAGATCTTAGAATAGAATACCCGGTTAATAAAAGCAAAATTTAATTCGTTACAAAATAAATGCTGTTTTGTTACACACAGGTTTGATTATTTTTTGGTTTCTTAAAAAAATGCAAGAACTTACTAAATTTAAATCAATAACCTATTTAAGGTACCATTATTGAGTTAAATTTGAAAACTATATTAAGATTCTTAAAACTAAATATATGAACTTATCATTGTCAAACTAATAGCTCTCTTTTCCCAGAAGTCAGAACCTATGTGTATATTTTATACTCACTATATATTGATACGTTTATACAAAGGTAAAGTAATGGAACTCTTCCTGACCTTTTTTTGTAATAAATTTGTATGGGAAGCCATATTATAGAAACGATACTCAAGACTCTATTGTCGAAAGACCTAGTTATACGATTTTTTTTATCCAAAAAATATTATTATATTAATTACATTAATTAAAACCTCGTTAAGGCGTGTCATGTCGAAAAACAAAATCGAAAAATTGAAAATAATTATCACCGTTAGTGTGAGAAAAAAAATAAACATACTTTTTCACATGAGTAATAATAAACAATAATTTGTCTGCACTTTTTTACTACACAGGCGTTTAGTTACAAATGTGTGTTGTTTTTTTGTACACCTATATGTATTTAATTTTGATCCAATTTGTGAAATATGATTTTACTTGGTGTTTTATATTTTAACTTCATTTATAATAAACAGGGCGTTAATTATTGATTGGTACAATGAATAAATTCGTCATTAATTATTTATGTTTTGTCTATTTTTTATAATAATCTCCAAGCGGCAACGACTGTGTGTAATATATTATATTATTTAATCTGTGAATACTAATATTTTAGATTTTGTACCTTGAGGTATACCAGATAACTGACTACAAAATGTATACAACTAAATGTCATTGGCCCTAATAAATTTATTTGTAGGATAGGTAGTTAAAAAAAAAAAAAAAATACATAATAAATATAAAACCCAAAACGAGCAAAAAATGTCCCGGAGGGTTGATATTTATCTGCAAACCTTATCCAGAATTATGTGAGAAAACGTTTTCCCTTCTTCTTCGTTATACGATACCTATTCATTTGATGTCCATACGAGATTTACGACCTTACTTCCCCGTTAATTTCAGCTGAGTGCGTATGTGTGCCGTCGATACGATCCAAAACTGGGATGTGTTATCAAGGATAATATTATCCTTGAAAGTTTTATATACATAACGTAACAAGTAATAACCATAATAATATCAGCCGTGTTTCTCATAATTTTTATGTACATTTTTTTATGTATAAATTCTGATATGACGTAACTACAAGGATGAAGGGAAAATATCGTAAAAACAAAAAACACATCTGTATCTGAATTTATTACACCGATCTCGAAGAGTCTTCAACGACACACACTGAAAATATGGACCCTAGTAATACAATAATAATAATACAGAGGCTATACGTGTACAATACAACAGTCCACTTCTATTTTTTTTATCGTGTTATGAGATTATAAAATAATATAACTTTATCATCTTTTATTTTTCGTGGGCTTAAGAACTTAGAACATTGTAAAATAATGAAGAAATAAATATACATATCAATGACGACTGCCGAGATAAAGCCTTAACAAGTAATAAATGAAGTTAAAATCGTTTATATATTATTTGTTTTTTAAATTTATTTTATGTACTCAACATTTATTGACACATCTTATAAAAATAAATAGGTACATTTGTTTAAGCAAATACGATATTCATTATTCATTTAAATTGAACTTAAAAAATGGCGTTATTTAGTGTAAGTAAATTCGAGTCTTATATATACGTGTATAATATTTTACATTATAACTTTAAATAATAATATTATGAAGCATTAAAATGTGTTAAAATTATTATAAATAGTCAATATAAAAAAATATTAATGTTAATAAAATAGTAAATATATTTGTAACATGTAATGATAACAGTTTAATAAACCTTTATAGCTTAAATTACTTTTTTTTTGTAAAAAATTATGTGTTTATGTGTCGTTTTTTAAATTACAGTGTAACTTTTATCAATAAACGTTGGCGGCGTCGCGCAAGCAATGTGAAAGCAGTTCCCGCGGCGTCGTCGGTTAAATACTGGAAAAAAAAATTACATTGTAACTACAATGTATGAAGTATGAACACTCTAATAGCCTAAATTATTATTAACACCATTATTATTATTATTATTATTTCATAAATAGAAAATTTTGAATGGGATGTTAATAGTTGAACAATTAAAAATAATGAAATTATTATTCTCAGTAATGATTCATTATGCAAAATGTTTTGAAACTTTTATTGGAGTAATTTAATTCATTTTATTTTTGTTAAGAAAAAGTTTTTGATAAAAATATAAACTCCAAGTACTTGAATATTGCTGTATAGTAAATGTTTTGAGTGTACGTCATAATTGATTAAGGTGTCTTCAATGTATTGTATATTAATAACAGTATATAATAATATATAATATGTAAATGTATAATATATATATAGTTATTTAACAACTATTAACGTTAGTTATGTATTATGTATGTTCAACAATACATCGGAAGAGCAAACAAAGGAATGCATATAATATAGTACATACGAATCTTGAGGTCATTAATAAAAGAGTCCAAAATTACAATCAAAAAAATATATTGAAAATTGTATCACTGCCAATATATTATTGAATTACGCATTCATTGTAAATGTAGAATTTCGAAATTTATGAATTATTTATTTTTGGAATCAGGATGAAATAACCGAATAAATAGACAAAATGGTAACACAATTTTACGACATTTTTTTCTTACGAATTTTTGTCTTAAGAGCCAAAAAAAAAAAATGGAAAAACAACTTTTCAAAAGTACCAATAAATTACATTTTCTTCTGGAAATTCAGTAATATTAGTTCACTTGTACAAGTCTTCTGGATCAAGTCTTCTAGTCGAGGAGTTGTTCACAGGAAAAATAAAATAATAAACATCGTTGTAGAACTACTATAGAATAAAAAAAGAAAACATTTAACTTGGTCAATGTATTTAATGCATTTTTGTGTACTCAGATAAAATGTATTTAGACTAGGTACTGATGATTTTATCTTGTTTTATAGTGACATGTTACATGATATGAAATAAAATATCGGTAATCTATAGGTAGATATATCATCAAATATATATTGTTCGTTTTCATCATTATAAGTGCTTTTATATTAAAAAAATAAATATAACCATTCAATTTGTACAGATGAAAGCACAAAAAATAAATAAAATAATCAACGGTTTAAATTAGAAAGCCATCTTTCGTGATGGTTAACATTAAGAATGAAATAACAGTTGGGTCTCGAAAAATATAATATTTTGTGGTATTTACTTGTGTAGATAGTCACTAGTGGTGTGGACTAAAGCTGGAATTGATTGATTAAAACATTATTTATGTTGATATAGATTATGGAATCTTTGTCGCCATAGTAATCAGAATACTTGGCAAATATCTAAAAGTAATTATTGACGCTTTAATATGCATTTTTAATAGGTGCATAAACGATATAGGTCACATAAGAATAATTTTGTTTTATTGAAAAACGTCACAAGTACACCTATTTATAGTCTGTGGCAAGTAAAATTTATTTTAATAAAATATATTACTCCCAACAATTCTATTTCTTTCATTTTCGTTTATATTATATAACTCGAATGTAGTGAATCTAGTTGTCGCACCTTACAAACCTCTTGATTTACTCACTCGCTAGTGATAACTAGCTTATACTGGCTTATATTATGATATTTTTTTACAAACTCACTATGTTTTAATGAACCGCTTGTTGCTTGTGGAACTATGGTTTTTTTTATCGTCATCTAAAAATTACACAATGTATCTCCCACGAATAATTTAAAAAATTCACTTACACATACGGTAAAGGCATTTTCCCGAGATTGACGATTTTCTTTTTTGCTTTGTTCTCCAACCCCGCCCTTGCCGCTTATTTATGCTCGAACCAACCCCATAATTAAGTTGATGTTACATAACATGGACGAAAGTTGCCAGGGCCATTTTCTAAACAGCGAAAAGCTTTTAAGTTAAATAATTTCTTTCGCCCGCACTTCTCTTTGCCCATAAATCATCTTGCACCGTATACACATAACGTATCAACAACTTTTGTTTCTAATAACTTGACTACACCAACAATTAATATTGTTATTGTGCTAAAGTTAAAGTATTACACGTTTGATACGATGGTCAATTTGAATAACGCTTTTGTGTTACATGAAACACTATTATTATCATAGTTATACAATATTTTATATAGATAATATTCATGAGTTTACGAGCATCTGGTAATATTGTCTGGTGTTGGTGTTAACTAATTGTAAAGAACTGAGTTACAACTTTAAAGCAAGTTTGTTTTTATTAATTAATGGGTACATTTATAAATGATATAACAAGGCGCGATGTTGTTACAGCTCACAACAATTAATATGCATTTTTTGTGTTTTGCGTCTAAATACCTTGATTATGTACACTTAAAATTAATCTTACTGATGTACCGGTTAACGAGGTGATATGCATTTCAAACAAATGATTCAACCGAAAAGTTATGGTTTGCCATTTCACGTATAAATATTAGAAGATTAAATTTAAAAAAATATGGTTTGGAAACTGTTGAACGTCAGGAATACATTATGAGTATTGAAAAGTGTTATTTATACCTAATTTATCTTTGAACACTTTGTTGATGTATGTTATACCAAGCATAAGTTATGTAGAAAAATATGTAATCTTGCTAAAATTATTTTCATAGAGTATTTTATAGATGAATATTATTTGCTTGTTATGAACACTAACATATTAAAATAAAATTCCTGTTATACTATGAAAAATCGATAAAAATATAATATAATAATATTCGATTAAAACTAGCAGAAAAAATGCACGAAGCGTTATTTATTTATTCGGAATGTGGCAGATGCTTTGAGGGAAATTCGGCATTTTGATTTATCATTGGAGTTAATAATAGATAATAATCCCTGAATCGGTTAATGGTTTGCATATGTAATGCGAACCGTTCGAACATGTCCAATTTGCCATAAGTTGCGTATCAAACTGAACGATTTGGATACGATAAAATCATACTCAAATTATACAATAAAGTGAAGATAATATTGGTGCATTACAGCTGAGCTGTGTCTATCGGACATAATATGATGGATTACCGTGAAAGATCGAACAATTCGAATCTGAGTGGAAATTGTGTAACTCATTTCCCAGGTTAAATGCTTTAAATAAGAATTCGTAGGTTTTTTTGTTCAGATCGGTTTTATACAATTAACGACACACATTAATTGCTAATATTTTGCTATATTGCGAATTAATAAAAAAATATAAATTAAAATATTATTGTTTGGATTTTTGTATGTACTCACTCGTAATATTAAATCTAAAATATAGACTCGGAAAAAGTACTTTTCATTAAAAAGTATATTTAACTATTAATAAAATATTTTTGAAATCATGTTAAACAATTTGCATTAAGTTTTTTAACAGTGTTACACAGTATCTTATTCAAAATATGCTGTTTAACGAATGATTGCTATCAAGTTATATAAAATGTTAATAATTATGACTTGAGATAAAATGCAAATATATATTTTTATATACTTGACTTAAAACAGTTGTGATTAAAAATCTTTATATTTCATAATACGTTTTTAATGTTGAAATGTGTACTTGCATATTTTAGAGTATTACTGAATAAATGCATATTAATTGTGTACATAATTTTATAAAATTATTTAAATTTAGTAATAATTTATGTTAAAATTTTTTTGTTTTTTTACAATAATAATTTCATGATTTAGTTAGAACTAAGTTTAAGAATGCATATTGGTAAATTTCATTGGCGCTTTAAAATTCAAATTATTAATAATGTTTAAATTAGTTTAAATCGAGGATTTATGTAGTTTTAAATATGCGCTGATTGGCGATCGTAATAAGTGACGTCTTAAGCAGTGTTTTGAAATATCTAAAAAAGTGTTCTATGAGATAATCATCGGAGTTTAAAATATTTTGAAATATTAAATGTATTATCGTATAATCCATAAGAGTACCTATACATTTATTTTCCATATATTATTATATTATTTACATCAGAGACTTATTCAAAAACTTTGTACCCGGTTGCAATGTTTTAACGCTTCCTGCCATAAAAATTATTTGACTTTTTCTACCTTCAAAGTACGTTGAAGCTTACCTCGAATAATACCCGCAATAACAGGGTGAAATAATACGTAACTTTCCATTAAAAGAAGATGAGCAATATACAAATCTAATTTCGCCCCTAAAAAATGTTACCTGGGGCGAACCGGCCTCTAGCTCCCTTAAATCACTGAGGAACTGAGGAACATTATTTTTCATATAATATATATTAGGCACTCATACAATTTAAATATATATTAATTGTAGTATACATATTATATTATAATATTTTATTTTATTCAAATGATTTCATACGAAGACATAATAATAAAAATAATGTTTCTTAAAATTACAATTTGATTTTACTAATGAATATTTGGTGATAATTGTTGAAAAATAAAAGTAAAAATATGATTTAAAAAAACTGTTTACTGTTTACGTTAAAAATATTTTTAATCAAAATAAATAAAAAAAACTATTTGAAATTGAGTGATTTGTTTTTTGTGTCAATAGTTTTGCATTTATTCACACAGTTTTCATAGCATATTTCAAGTTTTTTTTCTATATAAATCTTGGTCCTAATAATAATATACTGGTAAACTAAGCCAGAACATGCATATATTTGTATTTTGTTCAGTCTTTTGATATTCTACTTTATCATAGGTATGTAGTCATTTTGGGTAGGCTCAATGAAAACGTAGCGTTGTTTCTTTGATAAAGTTTTTCAATTTTTGACTTGTGACATAACCCAAGGGTCAAAATGAATCACGTGCTTGACATTATAGCTGAACACATCAATATACAAACATATATGAAGCCGGTGAATACCATTTATTGATTCTTGGCGATGAATGTATTGATTGTACAATGATGTGTGTGTATTTTTTCGTGTCTAGAAACTCTTTTTTAGTTGAGAAAATACTCTGATCATCTACTTCAATAGATGTTTCTAGTAACAAATTGAATATAGTTGGTACTTTTGGAAGGTCAAAGTTGAAGACTCTCCGTACTTTTTAAAAAATCAAGAAAAACAAGAAAGTAAAAAATTTGAAAAATTATATAAATGTTGTTGTTTTAAAATACAAAACTTGTTACTATTTTACTTTTACTTTTTACTATTTTTTTTTTAGCTAAGCCTTGAAAATGTAATATAATGCTCCTTGTAAGTAGTTCATCCTGTAACCTAATATTTACTGACAGTTTTAGGGTAATAGGTAAATGCAAATGCAATGTTTTTAGCAAAAACGAATTCAACCTACCTATTATTACCAATGGCGACATTATAATAATATAATATACCGTCTTCACTCAGAATCATTTTTGGTATACACAATACAAAATCAAATTGAACACATCCATTCCAGTGATCTCATTGGACAACTGCTGTGTCCACTTGTCTGCCTCTTATTTTTTTGGACCTCTACTCACGAATAATAATAATTATAAATAGATTATATGAATGCTGTTTGCAATAAGGTTTGTATAGATACTTAATCTAGTAAGTATAATAGTATAATAGTATAATAGTTAGCTTATGGTTCGGCGCCCGTGGTACCGCATCTTGCCTTCTGAGAATTTTTTCCAGGATCAACGGATTCAATTTATCCTCGAATAAGTGAATATAATTTGTTTTTCAGTCATAAAAGATACACTAAATATTATTAAAACTGCCACTTATATTAATAAGGTTTCGAACTTCAGGTGCATATATATATATTCAACGAATTGTACTATTAATTCATTTATTTTTTAAAATTTTATTTCGGTTTTATAAAAGATTTTTTTTTAAATTCTACCTAATAAATGTTTTATTTCTCCACAATACCAATATTTTTTATTTCGTACGTAATGAATCTATGTAAATATATCATTATACATTTTGTATACAGTGTCTGTTGGCAATTATACGACTATTTGATAAAGGGGCACCCATACCCAAGACGTCCAAAAAATTAATCGATTTCATCAACGAAAGAGAACTGTGTCATTTCATCTAAAATTTTTAGGTACCTAAGAAAACAATGTATATATAATATATATAAATATATTTAGTAATAATTAAGTTATTTAGTGCTAATTAATTTAATGTAAATGCTGTATGTTAATGTAACGTTGGCTAATAACCTCGTTGTTGATGCCCCTAACAGTTAATAAAAAAAAGGGGGGCCAGTTTTTTAGATTTCTCATAATTCTATACAATTTTAAAATAATATTTTATTTTGTAGTTGCCAATTTAATTATAATACTTTTTTACTAATCTACTATCCTATCAATTTTTTTTTGTGTTGTGTTATATTAAAAAAAATTATTTCACAGAAAAAATTCTTAGGCTTGTAGAGCAGTCGGATTTTTATAACTATTTTTTTCTGGAAGAAAAAGACTTCCTACAGACTGCATCAAACTCTGACTTTTTATTTTATTTCAGATAATGGAATAAAATATTTTGTAAAAAGGTTTAACATTTTCTTATTTTTAAAGATATGTTATTAAGTTTGTGAATAAAATATTGAAAAACGGAGTTCAATGCAGCTTGTGGAATATTACCTTTTATAAGTTAAAAAAAAATATCAAACTATCAAATTTGGTCGGTTTCATAGAATAGGATCATTATTCCTGTAGTATTTTTGAGAAAGAAATTACACTAGTACCGGGTGCTTTTAATAAAGTCGTGATATATTATATATGGAAAAACTAAAAAGACAAGGCATGCTTTGTATATTGTAAGATGCTTAGTTCTATTCACTATGTTTTAATTTATCTAAAAAAAACCATAATCTGTGACAAGTAGATTATTTGCAGCTTTCATTTATTTGACGATTAACTGTTACTCATGCAAAGATTTCTTAAAAAGCTTTTAATATTACATTTATACTCGATCTTAGTAAAATATATTTGCAACATCTTATTTGCAAAAAGCGTCTATGATAATATAACAGAAACAAGAATGTCGTGCACAAATTATAGTAATGGGAGATGTAGTTGGATAATATGACCAAGCGCTCATTTAATATTATTCCTCCCTCAATAATACTTTTAGATTTACAGCTATTTATGCTAATTTTTTTACTTAACTCTTATAAAAATATACTTTTCATAAGAAATACCAAAATACGCCTTTTCTAAGATTTCATACGTGTTTCATATTCCAATTGTAAATGTAATACACGAAAATATTTGCACTTCATCCAGTCCTATTTGGTATTCAATACTCCTAACTGTAAAATGCTGGGATGTCCTCGTCAGTTTTTTAACTAAAATAATTCTAACGTTATGTACATCAACACTTCGTGGTATTAAATATGTTTATACTTTCAAAAAATAAAAAATAAAATGTTTAAAACTATTTTTTATTTTGTATATTTATTTAATGACTATAAGTCATAATATAGGTGTATATATATAGTATTTACGCGTACTGCATTTTAAATCAGCTGAACTAATCTAAAACTGTATGAGTTTCTGGGGTAAAAATATAAATCTACGTTTTTATATAATTGTTTTTGTATAGTTTATAAAACTGTTTTTATGACTTGAGAATTGGTATGTTATTTTGACAGTTTGTGGATGAAATACAGTTAATTGATTCATGAAGTGTGCAGTTGAAATAATAATATTGAAATTCAATTATAATTGTGCAATGAAAACATTATTTTTAACAATAAAACAATATTTAAAACAAATTAAATAAGTTAAAAGTTTAAGTATAAATTGATTATATTGAATTATGAACGTGGGTTGAACTATATTCCTATACCATTTTTGTCCTTACAAATAGTTCAATGTTCCGTCAATACAGAAGTACATAACCATTGAAAATGTACTTATTATATTTCATCTTATCTCATGCCTAGGTTATGAGGTTACATTCATAAATGTAAAATCCATAATTTTTGAATCACTGTGCACCATTCCGATAATTTTTCTATATCTTATATTTTAGAGATATTTTATGAGTTAACTAAAATATATTTTGTATTTGTATCCTCGACAGCCATTGGTAGACAATAATCAAATACCACTTTTTATGCATATTTATATACAAACAAGAAAACATTTTAAAATTTGATTTTGCTGCGATTATGGAAGGAATGGTAATTCAGTATTAAAATATTTTACAATTTATTGCAGCATGAAAACAGTTTTTATAAATTAATTACTATTATATAGGTAGTTTTTTTATATGTTTACATGAATAAAGTAGGTTAGATTTCTTAGGGTAGCCATGTTTTTTCTATTACTTCTTTGCAACAAATTAAAGACGTTTCAACTTAATAAGCAACCTGCTTTTATAATATACTACTTTCTTGAATTTAAATTAAAATTATTCATATTAGAAGTTTTATGTAGAAGGGAAATCAAAGAGAATTTAAAAGTAACCTGTGAAAACTTAAATGTTAATATTTCAAAATAAACAAAAAATATTTCACTGTTTTAGTGTCTATATTATTTTTATTTATTATTATCATCCAAGTGTTTCATAAAGTATCTACATTTTTGTTCAATAGTTTGAGAGAAACAGATTTAAATTTCCTGTTTCAAACTACGTTAACTTTTCTCATTTAGACATCGAAACAATTTTAGAAACCTCTAAGTATTTTAAATAGCTTAATAATATCATTAAAAGAGTTAGGTGGCGGAAATATTTTTTAAAAATAATTTATTATTTAGAAGAATACAATTTAAAAACAGACACCAGTATACCACAAATAATATCTTGGATATGTTTTTAGTATAGTCTTATAAAATTAATTTAATTTAATTCAACAATTTTCACAATTCATTATTAGGAATGGGTATTTACCAAGCTGACGTATGACCTTATTTAATAAAAATACGTAGAACAAAATTTTAGTTATAAGATATGATCGAAAAAATTGAAATGTACAGTTTGAGCAACTGTAAGTATAAATACCCCCATAATGTTGACACAGTATTCTATAATATTATATTAAGATCCTTGATAACTGGATAATTAAAAAAAATCAATTTCCTCTTTTCATATTTCAAATCAAATACATTTTAATATAATGTTAACTTCTCTAGATTTAATATCGAAATTGAAGGAGCACTATAATTTAATCAAATTTGCAATTTATGATAAATTCAATCAAAACCCTAAAATGTTTATGTTATATTATAAATTATGTACTTATAATTTTGTTTTGGTTTTATTTTAATTTGTGCATAATCCATGTTATATTTGTAAAGATAAGTAAATATTTTAAATATTTTACGGGAGAAAAATATGTATTTTGAATATTATTATAAATTGTATTGTTACATTTATGCCTTAGTCAAAAAACAATATAATTTTTGTACAAATATTTATTTATCTTTAAATCATTTTTGTACGCCACTGTGTGGCTGAATTTTCACTGACTACAAGACATGTTTCTCTAAAAATGTTCAAGAAGTTACACAATTAAAGATAAGTATTTTAATTTTAATACAGAAATTTTATAAAAACCACAACTTTGGTGTTTAAAAAAACATCAGTTATTTTGGTACACTTATAAATAAAACTATAATTAATTTAAACTGTTACTATTTGTAAAATAATAAAATAATAAAACAAACAATATACACAAACCGTGAAACAGTTTAAAAATATTCTGCGTAATCCTTGATTGCGGATGCAATATGCCACGACAATAATAATTAATAACGAAATGAGTTAAGGCGAACAAATTTTGTGTACAGGTTTTTCTCTAAGATTGATCAAATTTCACGAAGACAAACAAATAATTTTTGGATTTTTTCAGATTCACTACCTATTTAACTGTATATTAACGCTGTGGTTTGTTGAAATACAATTATTTTGATTATTACAATGCGCAATGTAATTCAAAATAATCAAAAAAAAACTTAACTTTATTGCACCCGACGACTATATAAATGTCGTTGAAACTAGGTAATACAAAACTAACCAGTACAAAGACTAACTAGTTGGTTATCATTTATTTTACACTTTACTGGTTCTTTTGTTAAATAATAATGCTAAAAATATTTAAGGTAAATATGTGTGCATACATTCAGCATTCAATACACACCTCGATGCGCAAAATAGCAGACTCCTTTGTTAAAAATCTTGAGAAAATAGTTTACCTATAGAAATGTGTAATGTTGTAGTAGCTTAAACTTTGAATCGATGTTGAGGAAAATCTTTGATCAGGACACAATATATTAAGGGCTTTACTAGATTATTTTCCTTTAAACATAACCGTTTATTTTGGAGTACAAAAATGTTTTTTATCCTGGTTCTTGCTCCTTTATTTTTAACCAATAATCAGAATCGGTGTTGTTCACAACGATTTATACATTCGAAACATGACATGGAAGTATGTATATAGTTTTAATGAAATAACAAGAAATTTAACTTGCATAAATTGTTCGCATTTCATCGAGGGTAAAAAACTCGATAGTCGCTGAAAATATTTCCAAACAGTTCAAAGTGTTCAGTATTATTGTCACTAAACATAATTTTTTTTAACCGAGATATTTTTCCCTGTAGGTATGCTTTGTGTTCTAAACTAATTATTTTTAATTTTCGATTTATAGTGACGCATACTTTGTAATTTCAAATATTCGAAAATTGATTTTTATTTTATGCAGTAATAGTATTTTTTTTTTGTATTAAATCTATGGTTTGATAAGTTAAAAACAGTCATGAATTATGTATATTATATTATTTTAGTATTAATAACATGTTAGTCGTTATTTATTAATGTATTATTAGTATTTTATTTTTTATTTATTAATTTATTTTTTATTTAAATTAATATCGAAAGATTACTGAGCCTCACTGAGGAAAACTTGTGTGGAGGCCCAAACAATTATATTGACGTAGGTTCATATTAGGTTTCACAACTCTGCTATAAATTTGTTTTATTTCATGATTAATTTGTACATTTTATATAGATACACCGTTTTAAATTATTTATGAAAATAAATTAATCAATAGTATCAAAATAATTTACTTAATATAATAACCTCTGAGTGGCGTGGGACGATTAATATTTTTCTTAAGTTTTCAAACAAATATCTTCAACATGGTATACTTCTCAATGTATTGTCTGCACTGTCACAAGAACTGTTCGCAAAATCTTTTCACAGCATAGCATAAAATAAACTACATAATTATATGATGACTTACGACGTGATGATGTTATATGATAGGTGAGATAGGTATTATGTTATATATGATAAATGAAATATGAATATTATATTATAGCCTTGTTGTCATCATTTTACATTTATCCATCATCGTTTCGTGTATGGAGTAATAATGATATGTATGTATTACCTTCGACCCGACCATTATGTGGTATGGGAACTTCATTTCAAATAAATTACAAATATTCCCGCCAGTAAAAAGTTTAAAAGAAAACAGCCAAACTTTTATTTTCGATTATCTTAACGTATCTTAAATCCAAAATAAGTGCTTCGAATAAAAGTCATAATTTAATCGAACTTTTCAATCTAACACGTATACAAATCCATAACTGGGTGCATTATGTAGGTACTACTCATAGGCGATTCAATTTAAAGTTTTAAAGAACAGTGAATTATAATACGTTGTATAAAAAAACCATTGTATTAGAATAAATCCGAAACCTTGATTGGAACCAATTTAAAGCTTTTTACATTTTAGAGTTGAATATTTAGCTTTGTACTATCGTTTGAAACCATTTATATAATTCTACGCTAATCATAATATGACGTCTTGTGTACACGTTCAAGCCAACAACATTTGATAACGGTAAACAGACTTTCTATCGACGTCCTATGTGTAATAACATAATATAAAACACTCATCAATTATAAATACCTCTTTCAATTAGCGGTAATTGAAAAATAAACTGTTGTTGAGCCGTACACATTGGTAATTTAATACCTACCGCAATTAAGTTCCCACAAAATCAATGATGTATAAGTATTTAAAAATGCAAAGAAGCATAATATAGAAAAATATAATATCAAAAGTGTAATAAAAACGGGTTGGAAGAGAAAGAAAAAATTTCAAATCGATATAATGTTAAAATATCCATTGTTTATAACGATAAATAAGGTGATTCGTTTTTTCAAGATCAGTTCATTTTATCAACAATTGTTGAGATGAAAAAAATATATATTAATGATTTAAATTTGTATATACCTACAGTTAAAACTTTGTAAGACGGTCTCATCGCACTACATTATTGTAGAATAAATCTGTTTTTGTTTGCCAAAATTACATTTGAATTTTAAAATTGTATATTCTGAAGTTGAATATTTTTATTTTATAAGATTTCAACGTATAAATATCGAGTAATGAACTAATATAAATTCATACTTATAAACATGATTCACGTCAAGAGGAGTAGTGGAGTGTTACTGTGGATGTCCTGTAAAATATTGGTGTACATAACTCCATTAAATTGTACCAAGATAACTCATCAACATTTCAAATACTTGTATATGCGTACCTTATCGAAGTTTTTGATTTTTAAAATTCTTTTCTCAAAAATTAAAACTTATCAATGATCACTAATGACTGTACTATATTACACTGATCATAATAATGAAAACAAGGGTAAAAAAATAAATACATTTTTAAATTAAAATAATTCACTGAGAAAAATAATTCGGTATTTAGTGGATCACTATATTATGTAGGCAATACAATTAAAACGTGTTTTTATATAGCTGGTTGAAATAATCCAATTGAGTGTGATGACCAAAAGAAATAAAATTTAATTTAATGATATAATTTTAGTAAAATTTGTCAATGTCAGAATAAATGGCTTCAAACAGTGCCGCCAAAACTCTGTCACTTGAGTTGCAAAGAATAAGTACCAAGGAAGCCATGCGTTTGAAATTCGATTTATTTTAATGTGGTTTTAACGTAAAATAATAGTTGTATTATTTCTCCTCTCACGCAAAATTGAAAATCTTTTTTTTAGTCAAATTAATCAGCTGTTAACTCATCAAATATTATAGTTAAGTAAAGTTTGTTATAAAGTTGGTCCGTTAAATGTATGATTAAACCTCAATTCAATGTTTATTCAATCATCTAAATCACTTTTTATAAAACTATAAATTTCCAAAATTATTTCTTGCTTTCATTATATTAGATTGACAAAAAGTACAATAAAGCTGAGAAAAGAGTAACTTACTGTGTTGATTTATTTTGATTCATTATGAATTCTAGGCATTATTAAGGATCCAAATTATGAATTTCAAGAATATAACTTTTTTTTGTTTAGAAATGAATTTCGTTTCAATACGTAAATAACAAATCAGGGAAGTCGCTCTGTTGTTTATATGTAGCCTGTACCTATACTGTAAGTGTCAAGTATGTTCACTGTGATTGAAAATGATTTTGAATTCAGTAGTAAATCATTGCATTTGAAAAACGATTTTTAGCGCAGATGATCTACCAGATTAATAATTTATAAGAATATTTAATTGTAATATAATTTTATTTATTATTAATCCGATAGGCTGAATTAATTTTTATCAAAAACAAGTCACTATTAAATATTATATTAGATATTAATTTTCACATCATAAATCTATAATAAAATATTTAAAATAAAAAACCGACAACGTATTGGGGTCTTACATAACGTCGTTGGCGAGAGGAGGCGTATAAGAAATATTTCACCCGCTTGACTAAAACTGGATCGGAATGGAACGAGCAAGTATCGAAACAACTGGCCAAATAAGACGTCTCATTATTATCGTGATCTATACATAATAATATAGGTTCAGAGATGGGTACTTTTAGATAAAAGAGTTTTTTCTAACGCTATGGACGTACATTATAAGTTTTATGTAAAGTGATTATTGTTTAACGTTTTTTAATGTTTTATAAGATAATGCAGTAACAAGTAGTCGTAGTCAAATTATTAAAACAAAATAATAATAAAGAGTGACAGTAGTATTAGTTAGTTATACATACAAATTGTAATAAAATAATAATACTAATACATTAAGAGTGTTACAATTACGTATATTATGAATTTTATATTAACTATATTATGACATATATATTCAGAGGTACATAATACGTATAATTAAATAACAAGGTTGTTCGGTCGACCACGTTTTAAGCGGTGTTGAAGAGCTGGTGTTATTAACACCGCATTTCCTTGAATTAAATATTAAAGTAGTTTGAATGAAGTTTATTAAGTAATTAGTTGTTATGGAAATATTCGGGGGTAAAGTTTTTTTTTACAACAACGGATTTTTTGGATACGCAAATCCTTATTTAAGTCATATAGTTTCTTACAAGTACATACATCATGGAGCAGAATGTTTCGGTATTATTCTTAATGATTTATTTGGAAAAGTTTGAATTTTTTTGACGTGCATTTGCCCCAAATACGATTACGTGCAAGTGAGTTATGGTGGGCACGTATGATTTGTTTATAATATGCCTGATAAGAATATTTTTTTTTCTACATATAGAGCACAATTCTTAATAATTGTATACAGTATAGTAGTAATGACTTACTAGTAGACTCTCAACAAGGCGACTTGACAAACCGATACCTGAGTGGGAATGATCTCAATACTTGAGAAGTTGAGTTTCGTGTAAGGTAATAAATGGGAACTTTAAGGAAATAAATCCAAAAAAGCGGAACTGCCGAGGTATTTTATAACGACTTCAGAACGATTCAATTTTCCATTGATTTCTTTAACGATCGATTACTCTACTCGACTCTACACGTTATAGAGAGGTAGTTTTCACGTTAAGACGAAATGCCTAATGTCGATATGCGGATCGTGGTGCCAGAAGGTGATCGGTGATGAGCGATGAACCCATGGATTACTTACCTGAGTTAGGCCAACAACCCAGAAGCAGGTACACTGCATAACTGTGTTCAATAATAAGTAGTAGACCCTTTCATTTTTTTGGGGCTTATTTCACGCGTGTTTTATCTTTTATGTTGACCCATCTCACATGTAAACAACGACTTTAAAGAATTTTATTGGAATCTAATGTCAAATTTGTACTTTAATTAAAAATATTATGGCCATGGTATAATTATAAAGGATATCATTGTAAAATATAATAAAGTTTAATAATACTTTTTTAGTGCTTTTGTGATATTCAGAATTTGATGTTTCGATGATAATATTAAATTAGATTTATATTAAAATTTAATTTGCAGATAAACCTCTTTATTAACGCTATGTCTCGTTGCGGTGAATATCATTATGTGGTAGACAATGCAATTAATAATATTGACGTGATGCGTCTTTTCATTACTCAACAATGAGTGCCAGTGTAACATCATAACTGCTGTTGTCAGTGAAAAGTAATTTTCATTTTTAACTTCATTAAGTTAAAAAAAAATTCTTTTGGAGGACCGAATTTAATTCGCTCCTAACAAAATTCACAATGACATAATATACAATGCATTTTAAAATAAAATATTTTAAAATCTGTGAATATACTATAATGGGTTTTCAGTCCCGTGAATCTCGTCCAATATACATTAGGAGTTTGAGCTTAAAACTTTATAAGCCTTTCTGTTCGTTATAGGAGGCGCCTAAAAACTTTGATTTGAAACTTGGAGATCTTAAATCTACACTACTTACAATAGTTGTGAGTATATTATTTTGAAGTTTGGCTATTTTTATCAGTTGTCAATTTTTACTAGATCATTATTAATGTTTACATGCAATGTTATCCCTCAAACACTTATAATAGTGCAATAATAAAAAATCTATATACACAAAAACATTACACACGCATATTAAATGTGCTCCACTAAGTTTTTTATTTTAATTTTGTAAATCTAAATTCACTGTAAATTGAGCAACACTGTACCATAGGTCTAAAATAATATATTATAATACTATGCGTCTCTTTTTATAACTAAAAAGTTTAACTTCAAAAATAATATACATGCCTAGTATACATATAATGCAACAAGATTTTCTAACTTTCTAACATGACTGTTGAAACGTTTTCATCGATTTTACAAGAAATAAAAAAACCGCATACGAATCTATGGTTTAATTTATAGAAAAATATTTTTATCCATTTTTGATTCTTTCAATCAATTCTTTTCAAATATAGAAGTCAATATACAGTTAATTTGACTTTAGAAGATAGGAAAGTGAAAGGTTAATTCAAATGGAATTATTGATCGCTGTGCTTGTATCTACATACATATTTTGTTTAAATCAACCAAACAAATGTATTTTTTGATTCAATATTCTCATGATATATTATATTATTTAATTTATAAAACGGAATTACATTTTCAATCACAGCCTATACATAATATTTTCTTTTAACATAATATGTATTAATTATTATTGTCTTATGCATATGATACAATTTACATAAATTATTGAACGTGTAAAATATCAACTGCCCTTAATATATTAACAGTCTATACTACAAAGACGGTTTTTTTATTCGATCTTCGAGTGTGGTTGTAATAAAGTTATATCTGAGTTCCGAAACTTTTAATTCTTGTAAATGACATTGCCTAGGGACTTGAAACAGATATGTGTGATGCCGTCACGGTGACTATAAATTTTGCGCTGCCAACGAATTCTGTTGTTAAGTGTCTATGTTAGTTTCATTTCTAACCGTCTACGAACAGCTGTTTTCACAAAACTCGTGAACACTTCATTACATTACTCCTCGAGGTAATTAAACTAAATTTAAATTGTAAAATTTAAATCCTTTAACAATATGTAAATATCTATAATATGTTTAAAGCGAAACGAATGTATTTGGATAAATTGGATTAAAAAAAAAATTACAATATTATACTTGCTTAAAACTGTTTTTGATATCTAATATTTTGTATCGAAATAGTAAATAAAAACAAAATATAATAAGCCGTTGTTTTTATGTTTTAATTGTATAAGTAATTTATGGTTATATTTTTTGTGTACCTTTTTGGTTAGGTGATTACTAAGGCTTGGACGTTGATGACCTTAAAATAAAATATGTAAATTGCAAATACTAGTGTATTAGTGTATTAAAAAGCATACAATCAGAAAAATTTAAAAGTCATACAAATATTAAGCAAAATAATATGTTTTCTAATTAATTTTATAAATCAAATATTTACATTAATTATAAAATATGACAACATTTTTTTTTAAGAAAATTGTATTGATATTTATTTGTTATGCCATTCTTAAAATACAGATATTTTACCAACTAAATAGTTTAAAGATTTAATAACAATTATTCTAAATTTATTTTGATTTCAAATGTTTTCAAAGAGTGAAATCGAGAGAAAAATATTGAAATTTCGATTTGTATATTATTGTAACACATGTTTAAGTAAGGTCAGGAAAATCATAATCTAAGACAGTGATTTTAAACATTATTGGACACGTGACCTATTTTAGTTACTATTTATTTTTTGTGACTCATATTTAAAAAAAAAAATAATAATAATAACAACGGCAAAGTCACTACTTTCTTTGACCTCAGTATTTATTTATTTTGTAATATATAAATAATATGCTTTATAATTTATAATTTATAATTTTTATTATAATAAACGTATGGGGTGAAAAGGCTAGGTGAAGACATGTTCTGGTGTGAAAAATAAACGCAATTAAAATACTACGCGGTAAAACTATTATTAAGCAATCGGTATTTCAAAACGAATAATTCATCCTATAATCGTGAAAACAACAGGAAGTCATTAAAATTCCCAGACAGAC